>NW_016107660.1:866327-900976 GCF_001604975.1 Cebus imitator | reverse complement strand
AGAGACGGGGTTTCACCATGTTGACCAGGATGGTCTCGATCTCTTGACCTCGTGATCCACCCGCCTCGGCCTCCCAAAGTGCTGGGATTACAGGCGTGAGCCACCGCGCCCGGCATACTTATGTATTTTTAACTCCAATCATTTTCCAGGACCAGTTATCCTCTCAACTTTTTCCTTCTAAAAGTAGGATCTTGGTTCAAAAGGAGCTGACATAACCTCAGTGTTTTGGGGTTTGGCCTGTTTTTCATGTTGTCATATTATTCCACTTGTCTCAGTGACTCAGTCTCTCTCAGTCTTGATTTTGATCATGATGGAACCTGTTTCACTGAGTTTGGGAAGACGTCAGTACCTGCCACTGACCTTGAATCAGGGCCACCAATAGCCTGTGTGGGATATTCGGACATTTGTTAGAATTGGAAAGAGATTTCCTCTGCAGGTAGACACTTCTACACACCAAAGTGAGTGATTCTGGATGCAGAATGTTGTATCCACAAACCCCTTCAGTGGGACCTCCTTTCATGACCCATCTCATAAAGCTTCCTACCTCTGCTGTGTCTGCAGCTCAGTGTCAGGCAACTGCTGGCCCACTGAGTCCTTGGTGACTTCTTTGGATTGACACATTGCCCTTGTGAATCCCTTCCACATTAGAGGATATGGGCAGCCAGTATTACAATCTCTAAGCTCAGGCTCATCTATACAGGTACTTGTGATGATGTCATAGGATAAAGACTGCTTCCTAATAGACACTGGCGACCATGAATTCACGGACTGCCTTGTTGCCAGATGAGGGCTTAAATTGTGATCAGGCACACCCCAATTTTACTATGCAATGGTAGAATCAGTACCTTTGCATTTTCTGTACAGTAAAAGTGCTCTTCAACTAAAGCACTTAATTAATTTCATCAAAGCCAAGAGCAAGTAAATTTTTAAAAATCATGCCTGGTAAATCTTGATTTAGGCATATACCTTGCATCAAGCTAGCTTTGAGTAGACAAACAGAATGGGGACACTTATTCTACATGCCCGTGAACCTGCATGCTTATTTTAGAGTGTTTTCTGGGAAAAGGTCCATAGCTTTCATTACGTTTCCTGAAGTTCCTATGACAAAAGGAGGTTTTAAAAAAAACAAGCATGCAAACAAAAAACTGCCACCTGGAACGTAGTTAGAGCCAGCACTAAAGAATCTTCCATCACACATCCGTGTGGGAAATACTTTTTCCCTATCTACCCATCTTTCTTTTGTTAGGTAAAAATGTCTAATTAAATTTAGTTAGAATATCTCTTGCCTTTTCTGATTTCTTTAAACCTAAACTAGATTAACTATCTTTGCTCTTTAGAGGTCAGCAGAGCTTATAGGAAGAAAATCCAAAAAAGATGAACTTCCTTTCACTTTTTTAGATCTGCCAAACAAATTTAATACCTGTTAGAACCCCCAGGGGCTACAGTGGAGCAATATATAAGTACAAAAATATAATACAGAAAAACACTGCCTCATATGCTATTGCAGTCACAGATATACAATCTTTTTTGTCTTCAAGAGGGGAGAACACACAACCGTTTAAGTTGCACCTAATTTGCATAAAGAAATGAGAATTTTAAGATGTTTCCATGAAGAGCTGAAAATAGAATTCAGACTTCTTTCTCTACTACAGCTGGAGTCAAAATGAGAAAGTAAATAAATTTTCTTTTTCAACATTATTCCTGACTTGGCAACCGAAAAATATTTGCAGAAGTCTTTTTCAAAAAGCAATATAATTTAGATTATATTAAGGAATCTATAAACTTCTGATGTTTGAGACATCAAAACAATGGATTACAATTAATTCAAAATAACTCTTCATGTAATCGGAATTTTTTTTCATTGCAGCTAGCTTGTTTATCTCTGTTGTGAGACCCCACCTTGCCTCGTAGTAGTGCTGGGTATTTGACAACCCACCACTGCAGCATCTGTTCTTTTTCCTTGCCCTGCTGTTACTAGCAAGGCTTTCTTCTATCTGTATTAACTTTCATCTAGCCCATTGCCATAGCCTCTCCGTTGGCTTCCTTGACTCTATGCTTTCTTTGTGCAAACATTTCTCCGCACTGTAATCTGATTAACATTTGCAAAGTCCAGAAGGACTCATAGTCCTACCTTCCCCTAAACTATCTAATGGTTTTTCATGAGAGAATATGAATTCATCCTTGGCTTGGCATTCAGTGCCTTACCACACACTCCTCCTCTCCGACTCAGATTTCAACCAGTCTTTTCAACTTTGTCTTTAGGATAGGTCTGCATTGCCCTTGGGATTCTACATTTTTCTACATATTTCAAACCTACCAAAGTTGAAAAAAAAAATGCCTTTGATATGTCTTTGGACCACCCCAGCAAAAATCAATCTCTTCCACACCTTAACTCCCTTAGCATCGCTTTCATTAAAGATTATTGCTTCAGGTACTTTCCAGTACAAAGAAGTCTTTGACCAGCCTTTGAGTTTGGACTTTATTAAGTCTATGATCAGATAACAATTTTTATAGCCAGACTATATGCATTGAGAGCAGAGTTCTAAACTCCAACAATTTCTTTGGCATAGGAAGAACCAAACACAAAGCACAAGTTACAAATGATACATAAGTAGACTGAACTTCATCAAAATTAAAAAGCTTTTGTTCTTCAAAGAATACAATGAGAAGGTGAGAAAAAGCCCATGAAACATTATGTGGTTTACAAATGTAGAACACATTTGTAAACCACATATCCTATAAGGGAATTGTATCTAGAATATATAGAAAATGTATATCTCCGCAATAACAAGACAACCAAATTTAAAAATGATCAGTCTTTGAAAAGAATTTCTCCACAGAAGATACGCATATCACAAATAACTACATGAAAAGATACTCAACATCATTAGCTAGCAGGGAAATGCAAATCAAAATCACAATGAGATACAACTATATACATGGAAGAATAGCTATAAGCAAAAGGACATACAGCAGTAATTGTTGGTAAGGGTGTGGAGAATTGGAACTCTCATATATATACTGCTGGTTGGAATGTAAAATGGTTCAGCCTACTTGGAAGAGTGTCTGATGGTTTCTCAAAAGATTAAATACAGAGTCACCATTCAACCCAGGAACTGAGGCACTCACTCAAGAGAACTGAAAATCAAGTCTACACTAAAATCTACACATCAATGTTCACAGAAGTGTTACTCATCATAGCCAGAAAGCAGGAATAACTCATATGTCCATTAATTGAATCATGGGTAAACAAAATGTGATATATGTATGCAATGAGATATTATTCAGCAATAAAAAGGAATGCAGTACTGATGCATGCTACAACATGGATTGGCCTGAAAACATGATGCCTAGTGAAAGAATCTGGTCACAAAAGTCACATATTGTATAATTCTACTTACGTGAAATGTCCAGGACAGTTAAAGTCATTAAAAAAGAAAGTAGATCCATGGTTGTCAAAGGCTGGAGGAAGGAAGAAAAAGAGGAACTATTGCTAATGTATATGGGGTTTCTCTTTGGGGTGCTGACAGTGTTTTGAAATTAGATTGTGGCAATAGTTGCACAACTCCATGAATATATTTATAATCACTAACTTGTATAATTAAAAAGACTAAATGTTATGTTACATGAGTTCTATTTCAATAAGGCTGTTATTTAAAACTTCCTATGGGAACAAAGTGTGATTTTTAAAAAAGTCAATCCCGGTGGGCTTTGGACCATCCAGTTCTACTAAAATAGAGCAAATAAAGGAAATGATATCAGAGCAACTTTCCGACAATTTGGACAAAAAATAAAGTTTTAAATAATAAGCAGGTAGCAGAGAAATCAAAAAGAGTAGGAGAAAGATGCAGTCTGGTTCTCTCAGGGACCCCGAAGTGCAGTACTCAGGTGAAATGATGGAAATTCTGATAGAAAATCCAGACAGCTTGAGGAAAAATCTGATCTTGTGCTTTGCTGCCGTATCCTGCAAGGCAGTTCCTCTAATTCCAATGTCTTGACCTTTTGTTCCTTGCAGTGACTGACCTTAGAAACCTATATCTTAAAATGTTTCCAAGTTTTTGAATCTCTATTATGAACCCTACTCTAACTCAAGAAATTCCTTTTTTTCTGAGCTGAGTTCTCAAACCATTTTCACTCTGCCACCACAAAGAAGCCAGGCATATAGAACAGCGCAGGAATATGGAAATGGAAATTAAAATACTCCAAAGGGCCTCTCGCCTGGGGTTTCAGTAGTTTATAAACTACCATGTTTGCATACCAAGCCATTCTGTTATATCCTTTGATCCTCAGCAGGGGACTAAGGGAGAGTCTTTGCAAGGACACTAGACAAAGACCATCAAGAAAAAAAAGACTTACGATCCTAGAGGGACAGTCAACAGATCCAGATGCTGAGTGTCTCTCTGTGCTCTTTCAAACTACAGAGACAGATTAAACTGCCTCTTGGGTTTTGAAATGGGGACTGGGGCATTGATTCCAAGGTCAGGAGGATTTCAGTATTTACCATGAGGCCAATGCAACCAGTATTGGCAGCAAAACCTAAAAAACAAAATGGGGATGCTTAAGTCATTGACTCAGTAGTCAAAATTATAATAGTGCAATGGGCATATACTGACCTCTCCCGATCCTTTGCCATACATATGCGTATGTACATACACATAAATATATATATAGTTATAAATGGTTTAGATAAAGATGAAGTCCAGAATATCATTAACACATAAAAAAAACTGTCTTGACAGAAATCTGTGATGAATTCCTTAAAGATATAAAGCAGGTAGAAGACAAAGGGAAAAGATCATGAGACTCTATAACTCAAGGCACTAGAGAGGGGACAGCTAGGATGGTGGCCAGGATGGTAGGTGACTCAGTTAACAAGAGAAACAGGTTGAGACCCTGAGGCGTTTGACACTGTGAATTAAAAAGTAAGTGTATTCCAAGTCCCTGAGTCTGTTGGGCGAATGCTTGAGGGGCTCCACGGCCCAGGTTTAAAGGACTGAGGATAGGTGTTGGCACTAGAGACAGAGCAGGGAGTGCCTGTTGACAATCGGAACTCTCATAGGGAGAGAGGCTTTAGTCTTATTTACGCACCTCTGCCTGTGTCCCACTGCTAAGTTACAGTTCCCTGAATGCGTGTCTTCCTCTCATAGGCCACTGTGTTTTCATCTCCACGCTGTACCTTACACCTAGAATGCCATCCCACCCCGAGCCGTTGGAAAGATGTTACTCATTAAATAAATGAATACATGTGAAGTGCTTACAGCCATGCCTGAAACATAAAAAAAAAGGATTCAAGGAATCTTTTATTACCATCCCTCTAATCACTTCAGTCTTATTTCAGAAGTCACCTCAATCACTTCTTTACCTAACTCCTTCGAACTGGAATTAAGACCTTTCAAAATACTTACCATTTTTGGTTTTAGGGGAGGCAGGGAAGCGTATTGACTTGTATCTCTATTTTGATGTGAGGAGGGAGATTTTTAACTGAATTGTCTCTTCAGCGTCTAGCTCACATACTAGCACATAATAGGCATTAAATGTTTTTGCTTAGCAGTGAGCAAATAAACTATAAAAGTGACAGTTTTCTTCATATAATCTATAAGGTGTAAGCCCTGCCAGCAGGTCATTAAACATTAATTATTTTACTCCAGTGACTGGAAATTAACAGCTGTATGAACCATCTCACCTCGGACATGGGTACCGTATTTTATGTCCTTGAACTATGTGGCTCAGTGAACTCTCTGGAGTAAAGCAAAGGCCAAGATGTTGCCAACTCCTTCTCACATGTCATATTTCTGTAACCTTAAGTTTGGAGGGGAATAATTAAAAACTTCATTACGGGAAGCCCTTTTCTTATTGTGCAAGATGGAATTAGGAGATTTGATCCTAAAACCATCAGCATGTTCTCCGCCAGTGGCCATAGTGAATAAGATGGTTAAGTTTCTGTGTCAACTTGGCTAGACCACAGTGCCCTGCTATTGGACCCAACATTAATCTAAATGTTTCTGTGAAGGTATTTTTGAATGAAATAAGCATTTAAGTCAGTAGATTTTGAGTAAAGATTACCCTCCAAAATACAGGTGAACCTCACTCAATAAGTTGAAAATGAAACTTGGTTAAGAGGTACAAAAATATGGTTAGCTAGAAGAAATAAATTCTAGTATGTTGTAGTACAGTGGGGAAGCTCTAGTTAATAGTAATTTATTGTATATTTTAAGATAGCTGGAGAGAGGAGTTGTTATGTTCCTATAACACAAAGAAAAGATAAATGCTTCAGGTGATAGATGGTCCAATTACCCTGATTTGATTGCTACACATTGTATGCAGGTATCAAAATATCCCAGGTACCTCCCAAATATGCACAACTATTATATACATAAAAATAGATCAATGCAATAAATAAAAATCTAATATAAAAAAAAGACTGCCTTATCAATGGAAGAAGGAATTCTGCGAGCACACTGCCTTCAGATTTGAACTCTTCTTACTTCACTCTCCGGCCTATTCTCTCTCTCTTTACACACACACACACACACACACACACACACCCACACACACCATTGGTTTTGCTTCTTTGGTGGACCTTGACAAATTCAGTGAAGATGGACTTGAAGGCCTCAACTGCCTAATCAATTTAATATAGTCTAAAGCTTTGATTCCCACCCCCAGCAAATGAGAAGGAGCTTCCCTTGGGCTAATTCAAGTACACAATGTTTGTCCTCAAATCCGTCTTTTTCTTTCTTCTATGTCCTTCTCCACCCTCTACCATCATCTTCCTTCTCCCACACAAAAGGCCACATACTTTTATATTCTCAGAGCGCCACTCCCTGGGACTGTGCAGAAATTTAAAATATTATAGGGCTGCCTGTCTCCTACAGAGCACACAGCAGCTGAGAAAGAAACTAGAAAACTCATTTTTTGGGCATCGATGTGCATTTAAGAGCCCGTTCTGAAATTACTTTCTTTCTGTTGTGTTATCCTTGGCATTGTAACAAAGAACCTATCTGAAGGCATCACTGTTATGGGACTTCAGCCTTTGTGTGAAGGTAAGGATGCACTGTGGGGATGGAGTTGGCTTTAGCACTCTGCAGGTCCTGCCAAGGACTAAATACGTGACTAAATACACGACCAGTTGTATGGATCCTGAGATGTGGTTAAGTCATGAGAAAGTTGTTTAAAAAAACATTGTGAACTGGGCTTGGTGGCAGCCATCTGAAGTCCCAGCTACTTGGGAAACTGAGGCAGGAGGGTCACTTGAGCCCAGGCGCTCACGTCCAACCTGGGTACCATAGCAAGACTCCCTAAAAAACAAAAAGAAGAAAGAAATAAAGAAAAGAAATGAAACAGTTTGAACTAACGTGAATTGTACTAATTGTTGGATCTCCTTGGGAAGCTTTACCTTTCTGCTGGGGCTGCTGTTTACACAAGTACTCCTTGCACAGAAGAGGCTTTGTAAGAAACTATAGCAGTTGTGTTTCCCATTGTACACTTCATCTTTTCTATGTGGGGCCCTTCACAACTATTTTTTTCCCAGCTGCCATTCAGCTAAACAGATGCTTTGAATGATGGTGTGAGGTGAGAGCTCCACAGCATGGTTGTTGAAAACTCTCTGCAGCAGAGAGTTTTTAGGAGAGTAATATATAACCCAATCCTTTAATATTTGTAAACTTTGGGAAATTTGTAACTTTGTGACATGTTACCACCAAGTTGGGACATGTGTTGTACAAAGGAATAATAAGGAAAAATAAGGAAGCATATGCTGTACAAAAGGAATAATCACATATCTGCACATTTTTTATTTTTGAGAGTTTTGTGATGGGATTTGATACTATTTCTCCTCAATGGTCACAGGGACACAAAACATTAGGCAGTGTCATCTATTCACTTGTGCTATTTCAGCTGCCACTATGAAGGTCACCCAGCAATGCATGGCTCCTCCTTCAATACCCATTGAACCCAGGCCACCTTTAACCTTGCTCTACATTCTGGTATTCTGGATTCTTATAGGATTCTTGATCATGCTCATCCATGCTCAACTAATAAGGAGCATGGAATAAGCTAAGTCATTCATCAGTGATTACCCAGAAGCACTGGGTAAGTCCATCCCAGTGCATGATAGTGTAATTAGTACTATGCAAAATAAATTTGACAAATGTGATTTCTGTCCTCTGGGAAATATAATCTAAGACATACTGATGGGCCATTCAGGTGTACGTGTACATGGATAGTACAGTAAAACATTGGTTGTTTGCAATACTAGCATCAATTTCATCTTGTAGAAATAGACCTTCTTTCTGCAAAGGAGCGTATTCTCCCTCCACTCTCTCAATTTATGTGGTCTGAAGAAGACCTTGGAGGTGGGGTAAACCAAGTAACCCAGGGCTAAGTAAATCAGTATATCAAGATGATAGAAAGTGGTAAATTAAGCTGGCATCATCTTACAACCCAAGAGAAAACCCTCTATGGAACTAAAATTAATGCCAAGAAAGCTGAGCTTGAAGGTGGAGAAAGGGAACTCTAATCCTGACAACTTTATTTGATCCTTAGTAGTGTTTTTCCAACAGATTAAATATGGCAGAAGAAATGCTGTTTGACTTTCCAGACCAGGTCAGAGACAGAATGTCTTTCACTTAGCCTGCTCTCTCGGGTCACTAGCTCTGGAGGGAACTAGCACCACATCATGAAGACACTCCAACAGTCTTATGGAGAGGCCCGTGTGGGCTGGAACTGAAGCCTCAACAGCACCGCCATGCTGGATGAGCACTTTGGGAGCAGAGCCTCTGGTCCTAGCCAAACTTTCAAATAATTGCACTTCCAGCTCACATCTTGACTCAATCTCATGAAAGAACCTGAGGCAGAATCATTCAGAGAAGTCACCAAAAAGTTCATAACTCACAGAAACTCTGAGAATAATACGTTTATTCTTATTTTAAGTCAATATGTTGCATGGGGTATTTTTTTTCAACACAAGACAACTACTGCAAGTATACCAAAAGAGTCTTAACTAAGACAGTTAATAAAGCCAAGAGAAAACAAGAAAACCCATCATTTTTTCCGGGCCCAATTAATCATTTCCATGATTGTCCCTATTTCAATTGATACAGCCAATAAGTTCAGCACCAAAAATGTATTTTTAGGAAAGTTTACTAGATAGATACTTCTTACACTAGAATTCCAAATAAAATGTTAAATGTAAAAAATGAAACTATAAAAGCATGAAAATAATTGTGAAGTAGGGAAGTTTTTCTAATTGCAGTCTTACTGCCTTCAGATGATTTATTTTATCCTTGAGTTAGTATAGTTTCTGTCTTACGGGGAGGGGCGGGCAATTGTTTTATTGTTGTTTGTCATTGTAATTAAAAAAATATATAGAAAGCAAATGTTAAAAACAGCAGTCTGATTGTATTGCCTGTTGAGTTATCTCTATATTGAGTCATAAATACAGAGATCTTAAGGGCTAGAAAAATTTCAACTTACAGACTTGTATGAAATTGAGGAGAATTTTGAATCTCTGCTTGGGTTGTATAAATGTTCTAATCCCTATGCTAAGATGTACAGTTACCAGCTCTCCTGGACTGTTATTTGATTGCCTTTTTAATATTCCCATGAATATAATATTTTGGTTTGGGGACACAATTATTAGTAATGGGTAGAAAAGGTCTAAAAAAGCCTAAATAACATGCATATTCTAGCTTAAAAGAAGAACCTCTTTCCTTAGTGAAGCAAAACCAACATTACAGCATATTATTTCTGTTTATGTAGGGAATAGTGTTGGCCAGTAGCCAAGTGGAGCATAGCACTGTGTTAGCCCTTGAAATGTCTGAAGATGATGACAGATGGAGAATATAATCTCAGCTATGGTATTTGCAAATGATTTTCATTTGGAGCCATATGGGTCCTGGTATATCATGAAGATAATAATGGAGATTTCAATTAAAGAAGATATCTGAAACAACTTAAAAAATAAGGAAATACATCATTTATTAATTGAAAAGCCCAGGGTAGTGTTTTATGCAAGCCTGCCTGAATATAAGAGCTGAAGACATGGCCTAGGGAACTGGTCTCTCTCTATGATAGTTAATTTTACATGTCAACTTGATTTGGCTATGGGGTGCCCAGATATTTGGTCAGATATTATTTTCAGTGGATCTGTCAGGCTGTTTTTGAATGAGGCAACTCTTTGAAATAATAGATGGAATAAAGCAGATTTGTCAGAGGCATTTGAACCAGAGTGACTCCATCTTGAATAAGCGTTGAGTAAAATAAGACTGAGACCTACTGGGCTGCATTCCCAGGAGATTAGGCATTCTTAATCACAGGATCAGAGAGGAGGTTGGCACAAGATACAGGTCACAAAGACCCTGCTGATAAAACAGAATGTGCTAAAAGAAGCTAGCCAAAACCAAGATGGCAATGAAAGTGACTTCTGGTCATACTGTTCATTTTATGTTAAATATAAAGCACTGGCATGCTAAAAGAAACTCCCACCAATGCATGAAGGTTTATAAATGCCATGACAATGTCTACAAGCTAACCTATATCATCTAAAAAGGGGAAAGACCCTCATTTCTGGGAAATATCTGCTCTTTTCCTAGAAAACTCATGAATAATCCACCCCTTGTTTAGCATATGATCAAGAAATAACTGTAAGTATATTCAACTTAGCCGCCCATACTGTTACTCTGCCTTTGGAGTAGCCATTCCTTTGCTTTCTTGATAAACTTGCTTTCACTTTACTTTATGGACCTGCCCTGAATGATTTCATGCTCAAGATCTAAGAATCCTCTCTTGTGGTTTGGATCGGAACCGCTTTCCAATAACAGATTGGCCTCCTAACATGGGTAACCTTCATCCAATCAATTGAAGGCTTGCTTAGAACAATAGGGCTGACCCTCCCACAAGTAAGAAGGAACTCCTCTTGCCTGACTGCTGGACCTGGAACTTCAGTCTTTTTCTGCTTTTGAAGGAAGGAGACATAAAAGCAAATAACGTAGTACAGACTTTGCAATTTTTTTTTAAATTCTTAAAATAAAAAAACTTTTCCCAATGACTCTCTGTTAGGTGCCTAGTTTGTCTCTAAATCCAAGATCTTTACACACAATTGGTTTTGTTATAACCAGGAAAGGCCTCTTTTTAAATACATCAGATATCTCACTGCAACTCCCTGGAAAGCAGGCTGAAATGCTAGAGGGAAAATTTTTCTTCTTTGATAATCTGTTGCTTTTCAACAAACTAACTGGTGTGATCGATATAGACTAGAAAGCCAGTGTGTTTATGAAACTAGGGTGCTTATTTCTAGAGACGTGGAAACATTAACAAGGATCCCCAGGGGCAGGCTACCTGACTATTCTTGCTTCTTATTTGTGCAGATTAGGAATAAAACGAGATGTGCTTTGAGTTTTTTTATTCTCTTTTACATTTCAAAATATATTTTAAAAAACATAAAAACTAAGTAAATTTTAAAAATGAATACAACAGAAATTGTATATTTATGTGTGACAATACTACCAGACTAACTAAAACTCAAATATTTTGTGTTTAGATGGAATTCTTTCAATCTAGTTGTTATTTTTCCCAGGCAGGAACTCTGCTTGTCAATCATTTCTATTGTTCCTACTTAATAAGAAGGCAAATTGTTACCTGGAACCAAATATTTCCAAACATGGAGCCATGGGGTGTGTAGAAAATAATAAAGGAATCTTTTGTATGAAAACATTTCAACTCTTAGTATCATATACAGACAAAATGAGAGCATCATTGAAATCTAAGAATTGGAAGCAGCAGCATGAGTAACACATGATCAGGGCCTATTCAGTGCTTTAAAATCATCATCCTTCCTGAGCATCCCTTCTAGACAGTATAAATGGAGTTAAATACACTTAACATCATTAGTGAAAACACATACATTTAAGCAAACAGTAGAGCAAGTGACATAAAAATAGTACTGATATAATTGAATGGATGCGAAATCCATTTGTCAGATACTCAATAAGGTAAGCACTTGGGATATTTAGCAAGGTACTTGGAAGATGGTATGCATTTTCTAATTTATTGGATGCTTGCTTCTTTCATAAATGTAAATTATATATCATTAATCTTTCTAGGACACTGTTGTCCTAAAGTTAATTTAGTGATAATTTTTTTCAAATAATACACCTGCTAAGGAAGTAATATGTAATCAATATAGGAAAGTGATCAAGTGAGTAGCAGAATATACTCCCAGTTTTCTCCGCTGCAGTGGAGGTGTACAATGGGTTTGGGATAAAGTATTAAAGCAAAAACAATGATACAACTTAAATCTGAATATCAAATAGTCATGACCCCAAATTTCTTCTCTATTGGAGGGGTTTTTTTTTTAGCTGTTCCACCTTTTAGTATCCTGTTTCCAGCTAAGTGTTTCTTATTTACTGTCACCCTTCTTTTCTATCCTCTTATGTCAGAACAGCTCCTACTCCCTTCCCTAAGGAACTATATTTCTGTTTTTTATTATGCAGAACAATTTTTGCATTCCTTTTTTGTAATATCCCTTTATCCCCTATAGCCCTGAGCTTAACATTTATATAAGCAAAGGGACCATGACAGTGTTTTCCCAAGAGTCATTTCTTTAAAAGTAATGCTGCCCTCTTCTTATCAATAGGTTCTAATTACAAGCACCTTTTACATTTTCTGCTTGTCATTGCATCTAGTAAGGCCAGGTAAGCTCCTACCTAATCTGTCTTTCTACAGATAATAACTATAAACTCTGGACAAAACACAACAGAGTATCTGAAAGCACTGGAGAATTAACATCCACAGATTCTAGAAGGAAGTTGACACTTGGGAGAAACAAAAGGCACTGAAGGTGTTTTTCATCTTAATCCCTTCTCCTCCTGCCTCTCCTCCCCTCTTCTCAATGCCCTCCTTCTTCCTCTTGTGCAGCATCCTCTTCCTCCTCCTCCTCCTCCTCCTCTTCTTCTAATTAATGACGGTTTTTCCACTTAGGGCAAGTGGCAGGCAGAGACAGGCAGGTCAGGTGAAAGTCTAACACAAAACCCACAGGTTTTCAGGCATAAAAACTAGAGGACTGAGTTGGTGCAAATACCACCTCTGGAAAGTCAGGTAGGGATTGGGGAGATCCCAGAAAGAAGACAGCCAGAGAAGAGGAGATGCAAATCCTGTGTTTAAACTTTTATTTCCCAGATCTCTTACTGATGCATGAACAATGCATGTTTAGGGCAGACTTCAAGACTAAATAATAAAAGGACTGAACTGAGTTTTGACTTGGCATCTGAAAGACAGCCTTTGCAGGTGGACCCTAACAAAGGGTATTGAAACAGGAGTGGCCACAAACGAACCTCTCGAACACTGAACTGGGAAGGAAGTAGTGATTTATTTGGCCAGGAGTTGCAGCGGCATAGATGCCTAACAACCGAGCTCCCCAACAAAAAAAATCCTTGCCTTTGTAAAGACTTACAACTCTAGAAATTACACGTGAAAGGGTCTTGAGCCATGAAGTATGGGTAGGGAACATGACTTAGGTGGGGATCTGATCATGGTTTAAGGAAAAACAATGTCTTCCAGAAGGATTCCTCCATACCATATCCATGATCTCAGATGGGATTGTGGTTAGCAGTAAGGGTCTTATCCTTAACCTGGCTGGTGGCACCAACCGGTCCCTCTTCTGGCTGACTTCTAATTTCTTTTGAGATACAATGTAGAAGGCTGAAGGGAAAATGGCCTTAGAAGCTGAAGTGGATTAAGGGTCTCCTTCCTCACTCCCCGTTTGAGAATCCCACCTATAACATCAGTGAGAGTTCTCACTCTCATTCTTATTTTCCTCCATTTTAACTATTAATTTAGTAGGGCTGTTCCATTGCCCTGGGTTACACACCATATACAGAGTACCGTTACATAAACAGGCTCCCTTCCGTGTCCCTGCACATTCATAATAACTGTAGAACAAAAGAATGGCAGTAACTTTCCATCCTATCTCAGTAATCTGGTGCATACACACTGGGAGCATTCTTCAAAATTAGTTAACGTCCCTACTGTGTAAGTCCAAATTCTAAGAATAAGTCCCACGATGAGTCTCCTCATGCTTCGGCCAGGCATGGACCAGCCAGCTTCTAGGGTGTGGCTGGAGCAAGGCTTGTTGTCCTTCTTAAGGAATGATTCTGCAGTCATTGTCTGGGTCTGGTCTAGCTTCCCAAGTTGCTGCAGGATTTGCATGGCTGTGGTGGATCCAGGTTGGGATTTCCTCCACTTTTATGGCTGTGGGAGTGGTCAGGATCACGGTCTGGGGTCCTTTCCACTGTGGCTTCAGAGGGACTACATTCCAGTCCTTTATCCACATGCGATCACCTGGTGAGAAAGGGTGAACTGGGGAGAATAAGTTTACAGGGCATCTTTCATTTACCCAGGTTGAAATGTCCTGAGTGATTTTTCCTAGAGTTTGCAGCTGTCATCCTAGCTCAATTCCTCCCCACTCCCGAGGAGTTCTCGGAAGTGCCTGCAGTGTAGTGGGGGGGAGGGGGCTATGATATAAGACTTCATAGGGGGAATATTGGGAGTACATCTAATTTTGAATAAAACCACGGGAAGTGCCTGTACCCACTTTAATCCTGTTTCCTGACACATTTTCCCTAAGCTATTCTTAATAGTCTGGTTCATCCACTCCACCTTTCCGGAACTCTGTGGTCGGTAGTGCTACTCTTCCATCTGGTAGCCAGATCTATCCCTCTTTAATTATTTGCCCCCCTTCTGCTTGGAGAAAGTCCTTTGGTATTCATTAGAGTCACTATTGCATGGGGAGCTTTGATAAGTTGTGCCCCAGAGTTAGCCTATTAGCTTCTTGTGCTAGCAGAATAGTTGCTGCCAGGGCCCTTAAACGTGGGGGCCATCCCTTGGAAACTCTGTCCAGCTACTTGGAGAGATAAGTTACAGGCTTGAGCCAAGGTCTCACTGTCTCTGAGACCTTCTGTTAGAACTCCAACTGCCTTTTTTTCCCCCTCTTTCTGACCACATGCAATGTGAAGGGCTTTGTTAAATCAGTTAACCCCAGAGCCAGGGCTGACATAAGTTTCTCTTTCTGTTCCTAACAGGCCTGCGGCTGCTGGGATTCCCATTCAAAGGGTTCCTTGTCTCCCCCTTTGTCACTTCATATAGGGGTTTGGCCAGTACTGTGAAGTCTGGAATCCACAGTCTACAGAAACCCACGGTTCCCAGGAACTCTCTCATCTGCCTTCTAGTGTTGGGTCCTGGCAAGTTACCAATGACTTGTTTCCTCTCTGCTCCTAGGCTATGCTCTCCCTGCTGGATGGTGAACTCCAGATATCAGACTTGCTGTCAGCAAATCTGGGCTTTCTTTTTAGATACTTTATACCCACAGTCCTCCAGGTGCCAAAGTAAGGCATCTGTTCCTTTAGCTCACCCAACTGCTGTGGGGTGTCACAATCAAAGGCCATTAGCATATTGGAGCAGCACGCAGCCTAGGTCCTTAGCAGGAAACTTCCGGAGGTCACAAGCTAGTGCCTCCCCAAAGATGGTGGGAGAGTTCTTGAACCCCTGGGGTAGCCAGGTCCAGGCCTACTGGATGGTTACACCTGTTTCTGGATTTTCCTGTTGAAAAGCAAATAGTTTCTGACCCTCTGAGGCCAGTCCAGTGCTAAAGAAAGCATCCTTTAAGTCCAAGCAGGTGAACCAATTATTCTCCACTGGCAATGATCCCAATAGCGTGTACCGGTTGGGTACAAAGTCACTGTGGCCTGATTAGCCAAACGCAAGTCCTGCACTGGCCTGTAGTCTTTGGTCCCTGGTTTAGGAACAGGCAAGTGGGGGATGTTCCATGGAGAGCCTGGCAGGGAATTATAATTCCATAGTCCTTTAAGCATTTTAGGTGGACCTGAATGCCTTCTAGGGCCTCCTGGGGAACTGGATATTGCTTTTGCCTAACTGGCTGAACCCCAGGCTTGACTTCAGTGATCACAGAGGCCTGGTTGGTTGCCAGCCCTGGCAGATTATCCTCTGCCCAGACCTTAGGCAATCATTTTGCTAACACAGGCTCTATCTCCCAGTCTGGTTTGGTTAAGAAGAGCCTCCACTTTTCTTCACAAGGAACCCTGACAGCCATTATGACTCCATTTTTAGGCAATGCCAGCCATAACGTGCCACTCTTGGTGAAGGTGATGTTTGCTCATAGTGTACTGAGCAGATCCCTTCCTAGCAGGGGCAAAGGGCAATCAGGAGTGTATAGGAACTGGTGAATCACCTTGTTCCTCCCCCCGACCCCTCACCTCACAAGTCTGAGGCAAACAGAAAGACTCTTTGCTTCAACAATATTGGTTGCTTCCTTTGATGGGGAGTTACAGGACTATCATCCGGACCATGGGCTCTTTGGGGACAATTGAGCCCAGCCCCCTTCAGTCCAGTGGCCCTTTCATTAGATTGAACAGAGCTCCTCACTTTCATCTGAAGCCTGGTGCTTAAGATGGCCCTGTTTTCCTGTCAACTGGGGGCACTTGTCCTTCCAGTGTCCTGCTTTCTTATAGTAAGCACACTGGTTACATTGCAGGTGTGGGTGATTAGACTGTGGAGCCTTCCAGCAGCCCCCCTTTCCCTGCCTTTTTGGGGGTGCACCTCTAACAGTGGCAGCTATTAGGTCAGCCCTTCATTGAGCTTGACACTCATTTTCTCTATGATTTTCTCTATGGCTTACTGCATTTCTGTTTACAAACACCTGGTTAGCTATTTCCAATAACTGAAGTCTTCATGCCCACAAATCCTGCCTGCTTCTGTAGCTTTCTCCTAATGTCTTCTGCACACTGACTGACTAATACCATATTTACCATGTTTTGGTTTTGGGGGCTCTCAGGATCGAAAGGAGTATACATGCAATAAGCTTCACATAGCCTCTCACAGAACCGTGCCGGGGCTTTCCTCTTTCTCTTGAATGACCTCAGAGACTTTACTGATGCTTGTAGCTTTCTGGGCTCCCTTTTTCAATCCTTCCAGTAGGGCCTCTCTGTACCAGATCAACCTTTGCATGCCCTCCGGGGTGTCTGGATCCCACTGGGGGTCAGTACTCAGTAGCTCGGCCCAGACATACTCTTGGGGGTTCTGGTAATCTGCTGGAACATGCTCCTCCAATCATTTGGAAGCAGCTTGGAGTACCCTCCACCTTTCATTAGTGTTAAAAAGATAACATAAGCAGCTGGTGGCAGTCAGCCCAAGTAAAGTTATGAGTCTGGACAATAGTTTACAGAAGGTCAATGAGAGCTTGTGGCTTCTCAGTATAAGATGGGTTGTTATTTTTCCAATTAATAAGATCAGCTGAGGTGAACAGCAGGTACATGAAAACATGTCTTTCCTCCATGTGGCCATCCTCATCCACTCCCATATACCTCTGCTTTCTTAAAGGCATCTGCACCCCTGCCTGGGGTCACAGATGGGCTGCTAGAGGGAGTGTTCTTCCTGAGAAGTGAGTGGCTATAGGAGAAGTCCCTTCACATTCTCTCTTTTCTACCCTGGGTAGTTTAGGGGTATGCAATTCTGGTGGGGGTGCCGAGGTTTCAGGCACAGAGGTGAGGAGTTCCTCTTCCAGACCAGGTGGGGGTATCATCGGCAAAAGCTCTTCTGCCACTAGATCTGCCAGGACCTTAGGAGCCTGTGTCCCTGCTGCTGGATCTGCCAGGACCTTAGGAGTCAGTGTCCCTCAGCAGGTGGAGTGAGGTCTTTCCCTAGCTGTCTGTCCCTTTGCCATCAGTACAGTAGCTGCCTCTCCTCTCAGCCACTGTGGAGGGTTTAGAACTAGCTGCAGCCATGAATCTATGTACAGAAATTGAACAGGGTGTCCTGGCTTGCATGTAACCTTATACCATACTTTGGAGACAAGAGACCTGTCGAGGTTCCCCTCTGAGGGCCAATACACCCCAAATGCTGGCCAGTCTACCTCACAAAGAGTCCTCAGCTTACGTGGTGTCATAGTTACTCCATAATCCCCACTAAATCCCTTCTTGAAATTTTTCAGCATAGTCCCCAGAGGAGTAGGCTTGCTATGAGTGGGTGCCATATTTTTGCACAGAAAAGCAGTACTTACAGGCAGTAAAGACAGTTTTATTCCACCCTCAGTTTCTCCCACCCAGCACGACACAACACACTCTGTTTCACTATCACTTCAGGCTGGTAGGATTGGCTTCCTTTTGGGGAGTGTTTCAGATGCTGCTTGGCTTTGGAGAGTTTGTTACTCCCCCAACGATATCCAGATTGTGAGGGCACCTCCTTCTAACTGTATGTGGATCACTCCTAATCACAGCCAGCCCCACAATTTGCTGAGAGCTTAGGGCCCTCTCTAATGGATCTGCCGCTCACACATTTCATGGCTGTGAGTCCAGTTGGACTCCTCCAATTACTCACATAATCGCACTCCTCCCTACACCCAAATTGAAAGCAAAAGCAAGAATCCCAAGGTTAGTTACAGAGAGAGAGAAAGAGAGAGAGAGTGAAAGAGAGGAGAGAGAGAGATGGCACCGAGTTCAGGAGTGCCAAGTCCAGCACACGTGGGTGATCAGGACAGGCTTCCACCTAAAGGAGGTGGTCAAGTTTCCTAGGATCAATCCTACCATGTTTCTGTCGTCTGGACACTCCAGGCACCTGTTCTTTCTTGGTGTTCAGCCACTGGGTGGATCCACACTGCGGTGGCCTACCCTGCTTTTGCTCTGGTGAGGTGTTCCACCAGAGCCAGTGCCTACCTGGGAGCACTCTCAGGACTCACGTCACCCAAGCAGGCTGGAGTCCCCCACAGGGATGCTCCTCAGGGCAAGGCAAAATGCCTGAAAGGCTGTCCTGGCCCACCGCCAACCAAAACTTGCTTCCTGGTCAGGTAACCAAATAATGAAGTGGGAGCAGCCACAAACAAACCTCTCGAACACCTAACTGGGAAGGAAGTGGTGATTTATTCAGCTGGGAGCTGTGGCGGCATAGTGCCTAACAACTGAGCTCCCCGGCAAAGAAAATCCTCTTACAACTCTAGAAATTACATGTGAAAAGATCTTGAGCCATGAAGTAGGCATGGAGTATGTGACTTAGGTGGGGGTGTGATCGTGGTTTAAGTAAAAACAATGCCTTCTGGAAAGATTCCTCCATACCGTATCTGTGACCCATTGATGGGATTGTGGTTAGCAGTAGGGGTCATATCCTTAACCTGGCTGGTGGCACCAACTGGTCCCTCCTCTACCTGACTTATAACTTCTTCTTTTGAGATGCAGTGTGGAAGGCTGAAGAGGATTAAGGGTCTCCTTCCTCAGTATAGCTTGCACAAACAAAACAAACTACTAACTTTCTTTTAGAGAAACATAAATCCAGAGCCTCTGCAATATAACTTGCATAATGTATGGGAAACACTCCAAAACTATTTGACAAAAGAAGATATGAGAAAATGTAAATGGGGGTTGATGCCAACATGATTGCGCTAGATACTGGAAGTAGCTGACAAGTATTTTAAAGCAGCTCTGAAAACTACATTTAATAAAGTAAAAGAAAATATGCTCGTAGTGAATTAAAAGCGAAATAAAAATGCTAGGCAAAAAAGGAAGTTCTAGAATTTAAAAATACATGAGTAATTGTAAGAATAACCAAATATTCTTAATTGCAGAATAGAAACACAGAGTTGTTAAGATGTTATTTCTCCCCAAATATATCTTTAGAATCAATACAATTCCAGTCAGAATTCGGAGAGCTTCTTCTTTCTTTTCTTTTACAGAAATTGATAATCATATCATAAAATTTATATAGAAAGGCAGAAAATCTAGCAGAGTAGAAAAGTTATCTTAAAAAAGAACAAAGGTACAAGACTTACTGTAAAGCTACAATAATCAAGACAGTGTAGTACTTGTGTAAGAATAGACATACAATCAATGTAACAGAATAGAAATCCCTAAAGAAACATACATATGTGGTCAATTATTTTTCAACAAGATGCCAAGATAATTCAATGAGGAGGAGAGGGGAGAAATAAATTTTCAAGAATTACTTGTGAAAGCTAGATATCCATATGGAAAGAGTGAATTACTATGCTTGTTTGCACCATATACAAAATTAGCTTAAAAGACATCATAAACAAAAATGTAGAGATAAACATTAATCAAGAAAAATAATAACATGTTCACCAAAACATTTGTACAGAAATGTTCATAGTAATTTTATTCATAATAGTTTAAATCTGAAAAGACTTGAGGTGTTCATCAATAGGAGAATGGATAAAAAATTGTAGTATTGTCACATGTGTTTATAAAATGGAATACTACTCAGAAAAGTGGAATACTAATACAGGTGATATTGATAAATCTCAAAACCATCATGTTGAATAAAAATGAGAAAGCCTGACTGATATGTATTAGCTCTGGGTACCCACCCAAATCTCATCTCAAATTTTAATCCCCATAATCCCTGCATGTCGAGAGGACCAGGTGGGAGGTGATTAAATCATGGGGATGGTCTCTCCCATGCTGTTATCATGATAGTGAGTTCCCGTGAGATCAGACAATTGTATTAGTAAGTTTTCCATGCACCTGTTAGCTCTCTCTTTTCTGCCACCATGTGAAGAAAGTACTTGCCTTTCCTTGCCTTCCACCATGATTGTATGTTTCCTGAGGCCCCCCTAGCCATGCAGAACTGTGAGTCAATTAAACCTCTTTCATTTTAAAATTACCCAGTGTTGGGTTCTTCCTTATAGCAGTGTGAAAACAGACTAATATACTTGCATAAAAAAGAACATACATGATTGCATGTATATGAAGTTCTCGAAGAGAAAATTCTAATCTAGGGTAGAACAATCTGCACTGTGTTGTCTTTGAATTGATAGTAATGCTTTTTACCTTGATAGGGGTTTTAGTTACACAAATGCATGCATTTGTCTGTTCTCAGTGAGAATACATTTAAGATTTTATTGTATGTAAATTTTACATCAAAAGAAAACCATATGCAAATATTGAATAGTAATAAGCATGTTGAAGTATTTAAGTGGAAGTTTACTGATATTTGCTGTTTCCTTAGAAATACATCAAAAACTCATCAAGATTGTGAAAATGTATAAAACAATTATTGCAGAGAGGGTTAGAGAGATGGGTGAAAACAGGCACAAGAGAATATTTAATGGCGAATCTAGGTTGTGATCATATGTGTTTACTGCAAAATTTGTTCTACGCTGCTTTGTCATTGAAAAATTTTGTATTAAAATGTTAGTTGGGAAAAGGATGTTCATCTCCCCAGCTACCCTCTGAGTGAGATATTTCTCTTTTGTCTTACATGTTATTTTTGGTGGTGGCGGTGGTGATAATGGTGCTAAATAGAATATCAAAGACAAAAAGATACATATCTATTTACAGATAAGAAAATTTGTCTAGAGTGGCAAAATGAGCTATCTATAGTAAAAAAGACATTAATTATAAGCCAAGACTTGACTCAGTTGTTCTGACCTTGTAGTTATTTTGGGGTTTTATTACATCAGCGTGGGATGGGTAGGTACTATAGCAGTAATAAAGGCTACATGCTGAAGTACATTAAAGAGGGCAATAAAAAGTTGTTATCTGTGATATACAGCACATTGCTATGAAGCACATCCCTTCAGTTGCTGAGACTGAAATTTATTTTGTCCTTTGAATGAACATAATTCTGGAGGCTTATTGTTATATTCTAGTTTTACTGACAATAGTCTATACCAGTGCTTCTCAAATGACCTTTGATAAAGGATTAGGCTTATATATTTTTTAAATTCAGCTCAGACCAATATTTTAAAAAAATATAACGGAATTGCAGAAATATCATATTTTAAAAAGACTTTAAAAATAGAAGCCCCATTATTATTATTATCTTCAGTTGGCCTTGTCAAATTGCTAATGAAGTTTTTAAAATACTCATAATTTCTGTTGTTATAGCCTCATGGACAAGCAAAAGTTTTTAAGCCAGCATCAGTGTGCAGGTAGAGTCACAGACTGGTGTTGATTTGGCCTACACTTTGCAATGGAGAAAACTAATCTTGGTGTCCTAATTTTGTTCTTAAATTAGCAACAGCTGTTGCCTCCTAGTATTTATTATTGCAGGCAGGGAGCTATCACCACAATAGCTGTAAACTCTTAGATACAGAGCATCTCTATGCATCTGTCTATCTCTAGATACATAGAGTTATCTATCTATCTGTCTATCTGTGTCTATATATATCTTGAGCTAGCTAGCTAGCTAGATAATTTATTAGTCTGTTCTCACACTGCTATTAAGGTACTACCCAAGACTGGGTAATTTATAAAAGAAAGAGTTTCAATTGACTCACAGTTTCACCTGGCTAGGGAGGCCTCAGGAAATTTAGATTCGTGGTGAAAGGTGAAGGTCCAAACTTGGACATTTTTGCATGCCAGCAGGAGACAGAGTGCTAGCAAAAGCAGGGAAAACTGCCTTATAAAATCATCATGAGAACTCACTACCATGAGAAAAGCATGGGAAAAACCGCCCCCTTAATCCCAAAACTTCCCACCAGGTCTCTTCCTAAACACCTGGAAATTAAAATTCCCAATGTGAGTTGTATGGGGACACAAAGCTTAACCATGTCATTCAACCCCAGCCCCTCCCAGATCTCATGTTCTCACATTTTAAAACCAATTATGCTTTCCCAACAGACCCCCAAAGTCTTAACTCATTTCAGCATTAACTCAAAAGTCTAAGTCCAAAGTCTAATCTGAGACATGTCCCTTCCTGTAAAATCAAAAGCAAGTTAGCTACTTGCAAGATACAATGGGGGTACAGGCATTGGATAAATGCTCTCATTCCAAATGGGAGAAATTGGCCAAAACAAAGGGGCTACAGACCACGTGCAAGTCCAAAATCCAATAAGACAGTCATTAAATCTTAAAGCTCCAAAATAATCTCCTTGGACTCCATTTCTCACATCTGGGGCACACTGATGCAAGAGGTGTCCTCCCAGGATCTTGGGCAGCTCCACTCCTGTGGCTTTGCAGGGTAGAATCCCCAGCTGCTTTCAAAGGTTGGCCTTGAGTGTCTGCAGCATATATCCAGGTGTATGGTACAAACTGTCAGTGGATCTAACATTCTGAACATTCTAAGGTCTAGAGGATGGTGGCCCTCTTCTCAAAGTTACAGTAGCCAATGCCCCACCAATACTCTGTATGGGGGCTGCAAGCCCACATTTCCCTTCCACACTGTCACAGTAGAGGTTCTCCATGATGGCTCCAGCACAGCAGTAGACTTCTGCCTGAACATCCACGTGTTTCCATACATCCTCTGAAATCTAGACAAAGATTCCCAAACCTTGATTCTTGATTTCTGTGCACCTACAGGCCCAACACAACATGGAAGTCTCCAAGGGTTGGGGCTTGCACCCTCTGAAGCAACAGCCTGAGCTGTACATTGGCCTCTTTTGGCCATGGCTGGGGTGCAGGGCATGAAGTCCCAAGACTGCCACAAAGGAGCAAGGCTCTGGGCCCAGCCCAGGGAACCATTATTTCCTCCTAGGCCTCCAGGCTTGTGATGGGAGAGGCTGTTGTGAAGACCTCTGACATGGTCTGGAGACATTTTTCTATTGTCTTGGTGAAAACATTTGGCTCCTTGTTACTTATTCAAATATCTGCAGCAGGTTTAAATTTCTCCTTAGAAAATGGATTTTTCTTTTCTATTGTCAGGCTGCAAATTTTCCAAACTTTTATGCTCTGCTTCTCTTTTAAACATAAGTTTCAATTTCAGACCCTCTCTCTCAAGTTCAAAGTTCCACAGATCTCTAAGGTAGAGGCACAATGCTTCCAGTCTCTGTGCTAAGCATAGCATAGCAAGAGTGACCTTTCCTCCAGTTTCCAATGAGTTTCTGATCTCTATCTGAGACCATCTCAGCCTAGACTTCATTGTCCTTATCACTATCAGCATCTTGGTCAAAGCCATTCAACAAGTCTCTAGGAACTTCCAAACTTTCCCATATCTTCCTGTCTTCTTCTGAGCCCTCCAAACTATTTCAACCTCTGCCTGGTACCCAGTTCCAAACTGCTTCCCCATTTTTGGGTATCCTTACAGTAGCACCCCACTCTCCATGGTACCAATTTACTGTATAAGTTAGTTCTCACATTCTATAAAGAACTGACAAATATTGGGTAATTTATGTAGAAAAAAGGTTTAATTTACTCCCATTTCACATGGTTGGGGAGGCCTCAGGAAACTTACAGTCATGGCAGAAGAAGAACAGGCACATCTAACATGGTGGCAGGATACAGAAAGTGTGCAAGAGCAGAGAAAACTGCTTTATAAAACCATCAGATCTCCTGAGAACTCACTCACTATCATGAGTACAGCATGGTAGGAAAGACCCCCATGATGCAATCACCTCCCACCAGGTCCCTCCTTCAACACATGGGGATTACAATTTGAGATGAGCTTTGAGTGGGGCCACAGAGCCAAACCATATCAGTGATAGATAGATAGATAGGTAGATAGATAGATAGACAGATAGATAGATAGATACATAGATAGATACATAGATACATAGATGCATAGAATAGAATCTTCACCTGGAACCTGTGAATGTGATCTTATTTGGAAAAAGAGTCTTTGCAGATACAGTAGAGTTAATCATCTCTAAATGAGATTATGCTGGATTATCCAGGGGTCCCAAAATTCAATCAAACATCATATAAAGAGCAAAGAAGACACACACAGAGATGCAAGGAAGAAAGTGATGTGACAATGGAGGCAGAGATTGGGGTGATGAGTCTACCAGTCAAAGAATGCTGAGGAATGCTGACAGCCACTGGAAGTTAGGAAACAGGCACGAAGTGGGTTCTTCCTCAGAACCTCCAGAGGGAATCCATTTTTCAGCCTCCTTGATTTTGAACTGTAGCCTCCAGCATTATGAGAGAGTGCATTTCTATTGCTTTAGGCTGCCACAGTAGTACAAGTTTGTGGTAATTTGTGGCTGCAGGTCTAGGGAATGAACACACTATTCTATGAAGGGAATTGATGTATCTGGAACAGGTCCTGGAAACCACCTTCACTGAGACCTAGATAGAACAGCTCCCCCAGGAAGCTTAACAAAAAGTGTGCAGGACTCACCCTAAACCTTCATTTTCTAGAGGGAGAAAACATAATGAAACAAATAGTAAATCAGTCATCTTGAAGAGTCTGTTTAAAATTGCACTCCCTAAAACTATCAATCCTGCTTGCCTCATCGTGTTTTTTCCTATAGCATTTATTTATTGACCTACAAAATAATTTTATTAATGTGTTTATTGTATATTGTCTATTACTACAGCTAAAGTGTAAAGCTAATGAAGATAGGAGTTTTTGTCTGTTCTGTTCATTGCTGTATCCCTAACACACAGATCACTACTTGGCATGTAGCAGGCACACAATAAATACTTATTGAATAAATGACTAAAGGCAGGTTCACTATGTGCCATTTCAAAGAAGCATATAGACCCAATGAAATAATATACCCATCATGAGGAAAAATACAAATGCTCTAATTATAATAAAGAACATTTTTTCTCTCATATTATCTATTAATGAGAAAGACATTTAATCTGGAGACAGACAGAAATATCATTAGGAGAAAAGTGAAATCTGAGATGGCTGAGAACTTGGTAAGAGAATTCCTCATGGTTTAAATTAAGTCTAATTTCTGTGCCCATGAGAAGTACCCTTTACTCAATTGGTTTACATTTCAGAATACAAATATGACTGGCAGATGTCATTATAGTACCACTAGCTTTGGAGAGGTGATGAAAATGGCAGATAAGAGGCTTAGAAAATAAAAAATATTTTAATTCCCAAAGCAAGATGAAGTATATTTTAAGGCATTATAGACCAGAACTGCAAATTTGATTGTCTTCAGGAGCAAGGGAAGGTGATGCAAATGAATGAAGTAGGCAGGTTTTTGTTTTGTTTTGTTTTGTTTTGTTTAACAGCAGCGAATATTCAGGTGACACTTACCTAGTACTTGCTTATAGCGCCAAGCACTGTTCTAAGCATTCTATGTGGATTAATTAATTGAATCCTCATAGGAACTCTTTTAGAAATGTGCTATTACCACCAGCATATCCTTTTAAAGAAGATAAAACAGAAAAGTTGAGTAACTTGTCCAGGATTACTCAGGTAAAAATGTGAGAAGCTCTTTAGGGTTCGAACCCAGACATTCTGAATTCAAAGTATGTGCTCTTATGCATTATTCGGGTGCTTGTCAAACTGAACATGCATCATAATCACCTAGATGGCTTGTTAAAATGGAGCGCTGATCTCCACTACCAGGATTTAGATTTGATTTACATTTATAACAAGTTCTCTGGTGGTGCTGATAATGTGGCCCTGGTGAGGGAGGAGGTGGGACTCGACTCCAGAGGCAGGGCTTGAGCTCTGGACCATGCTGATGAGTAGCCGAAATAGGGAAGAGGCAAAAGCACTTCTTCATAAGACAAGTCCACCAGTGCCATGTCAGTTTACCATTGCCGTGGCAACACCCAGAAGTTACTATTGCTTTCCATGGCAATGGCCCAGAAATTACCACATTTTTTCTAGAAATTTCTGAATAACCTGTCTTATAATTTGCATATAATTAAAAGTGGATATAAATATGACTGCAGAGCTTTTAACTTGTACCAGTTGTTTGAAGTAAAAATCCCTGTAGTTTGAATTGTCATCCCCATCATAAACAATGCAGTTTATTTCCTTTTTAGTTTGTTGATCAAATAGTTTTTCTTCTATGAAGTTTCTTTCCAATTTTTTTTGCTCATATTTCTTTTTTTTTTTTTTTTTGTTTTTTTTTTTTTTTTTTTTTGTCTTATAGGGATTCTTTATATACCTTGAATTCTAATCCTTTGTCAGCTGTGTGCTTGCAAATTTCCCCTTCTAATTGCATCTGATTTTCTACGTCCATTTTTTTACTACATTAAATTTATTGTTTTTATTCTTCATGGTTTATAATTTTTGTTTCTTTAGAATGGAGGAAAATTCTGAGATTTTTCCTTATTCTAAACATATGAAGTTATTCTTTATATTACCTACCAAACTATTACAGATTTAAAAATCACTTTTAAATATTTAAATGAATCAGGAATTTATATTTTGCTTCCAAGACAAAGTATACTTTCTACTTAATTTTTTTATATGTGTAACTCGTCCAAATATTTATTGAAAATACTATCATTTCTTACAAAGTTTCACAAATATTCAATCCTAGTTCCATCATAAATCAAGTTTCCCTATGTTGTCATCTGATTCTGGGTTTTGTATTCAGTTTAATTGTTTGATTTACCTACCTCTGTCCCAATAGTACATTGTCTTAAGTTTATAAAAAATTATTGACCTCTAGAAAGATAAATTCTCCATATTGTTCTTCTTTCAGAATGTGTTGTATAGCCTTTATTTTTTATTTTTTCAGGTAATTTTTTAATCAGTTTGTCAAGTCTGTCTGTCTCTCTCTCTCTCTCTCTCTCTCTCTCTCTCACACACACACACACACACACACACATACACTTACATACACACACAATTACCGTTGGGCACAGAACTTTTTTTTGAATGTTTTCATTACCTTGGATGAAGGTATGTAATGGTGATAAAAACTGAAAGTGACACAAACTCAGTAAGAACTACTGAATGCTAGATAAATAGAAATAATTTCAGAATATCTGGGAAAAGGTGTTTGTATAATTTTTTGGAAGTCTAGTAGGATCTATCATGTTAGCAGTTCTAGGTCTGTGGGAAATTATGTTTTTAAAAAGTTTATAGTCACAAGAAAACAAGACAAGAACCCACTGACTGAGTAGTTAGCATTCTAAAGTATACAGAGGAAATAACACGTTTAAAAAGAATAGGTACCAAAACTTAGTGCTGCCTTTGCATTCCTCCCAATTCTCTAGATATTAAAAAATGACACACAGATACGCACCAATTGTCCTAAAATTTAGATTATTCAATGCTTTTAAAAAGGAAGAAGGTACTACATAAATGTACTAAAAGAAACCACACAACAAGCTTTTGTTGCTTTTTGTTTTTAAGTAATCTCAGAGTATGGAAGAGATTTCTATATGACATAAAATACAGAAGCCAAACAAGAAAAGTGGAAAATTCAACTAAACATTTAAACTCCTACAAAATAAATTGCATCAGGAGCAAAGTCAAAAAATCAAATGATAAATTGGGAAACACTTGTAATCCATGTTACAGGAAAAGCATGAATTTCCTAGCACCCATAAAAGATAAAAATCTCTTACAAAAATCTATAAGAAAAATAACAATAATCCAATATAAAAACAGAATGATATGAACAGGCATAAAGAGGTAAATAAATTATTTCAAAACATATGAAAAGATGCTTAGATCAGATAAGGATAAAAGAAATTCAAATCCAACAGCTTTCATTCTGTTTTATTATTTTTCCCATTTGTAGAGTGACAGGACAGAAAACACTTCCTTAGTTCTGTAACAAGCAACAATTCCTGAACTGGGAAATGTTCTTGTGGGACCAGCACTCTGTTACAGCCTTTGCAGACTAATGCTCCTGATATTAACCAGAGGTCTTGTGTTAACCCAACGATCTGACTCCAGCCTGGTGAACCTGACCTTTGCTAAGCTACTAGGGGGAAGACAAAAAGCCAGGTGAGACAGAGCTGTGAGGGATACCCAGGAGTCAGAAGAATCCTCTCTCCTCAACTAAACATAGTCTAACAGACTTCCACAAACACTATAATAATTTACTCTCATACCGCCAATGAGTGATAGTGCCTATTTCTCCATACCCCTGCCACGAAGACATTATTGCATTTTTTAATCTTTGATAATATGTGCATTTGTCATTTGGTACCATCTACCCAAAGGTACCTGACACACATACACACTCATGTCACGTGGTATGGGAGAAAGTTAGGCTTATTAGGAGAACTGATAGGCAGTAGGACTAGCAGTGTGCAAGTGTCCACTGCCTCGTTAATAATCTGAGGAGGGCACATGGTACCAAATGACAAATGCATGTATCCTTTTACTCATTAATTTTACTTCTGAGATTTGGTCTACAGTTATACTCACATATCTATGTGAAATGCTTTTCTGCAAAATTATTCATCACAGCATTATTAGATCAGTAATAAATCAGTAGCAAATTACTGAAAACAGTCTATCTCAAATAGTGAACTAGTTAAATTATGATGCACGTGTACAAAGGAAAACTATGCAGCTCTAAAAAATTAGGAATTGCTTTATGTACAGATATGGAATAACTTTTAAATACATATTTAGGTTAAAAATTAAGGTACAAAACATATGGGTAATATACTGCAACTAGTGTAATAGAAAAGGAAATTTATGCACACATACATGCATTGTTCCAAGTCTAGTTTTTGAAAGGATTCATATTAAACAGATAACATTAATTCCCTTTGGAAAGAGCTGCTTGTTGGCTGTGAATAACGGTAAGATAGAAACATTTTACTGTATATTCTTTTGTACTTTTAAAATTTTGAACCATGTAAATGTATTATATCTCCAAAGGAAAACATTGAATAAAATAAAATACAAATTCAGCAGTCAAGCCAAGCCAACCATGACAGAAACCATAGATCATCAGTTAGGAGAGTTACAGATGGAATGCCAGGATAGCAAGGGACTCGCATGATGTAGATGACCCCTAAGGTCGCTTTCATTTATAAGCTCCTGTAACACAATGATGGATGCCTCTGTATGGCTAGACAGAAACAACAGCTGCCTGATATGCATACTGCCTTTTGAGTGCCATTTTTTTTTTGGTAACCCTATCTTTTTGCATGTTAGTTTTGATGGGCTTTTTTCTTAAGATCTAGCAAGAAAGAGAAAACACCTGAAACTGACCATCTCATGCTTTTTAAAATGGATGGCTTTCCATGTTCTTGGACGTTCAGCTTAAATGATGTTGACACTTTCCCTCTCTACCATAAGGAAGAAATCAGAAAACCATTCTTTTAAAATAAATTGAAATATTTGAAAATATCACAATGGCATGTGCCCCATGCAACCAGAGTTTCAGTGAAGTGATTTTCTGAAAAGTGGTGGAAAATCACTAGGAGGAGCCCAGGAGTCTTTCAAAATGCTACGCCATTCCTACAGGGGTTCAGAGGGTATTTTACTCTGCAGGGAACTGGGGAGATGCCAAAGTAATTACTTTCTGCTTGCTCAAGTTTGCCTGCAGTTTTCAATTGGATATAGTGCTTTCCATTTCCCCCCCTACAGTTTTGCAGAGCTTCAACACTTTACTTCAGAGAGAAATTACAGATCTACATTTAAGTGGTGAGTTTAATGAGTAGCAGTGAAATTACTAATAGTCTTTGGTACAGACAAATAGCAACCAGTAAGCTCTTTGGGACAAGAAAATGTGACTAACTGGGACCATTTGATAACTAATTAATAATAGCTAAAACTTATCAATCACTCACTATGGTCGTTGCAATACTGGGATTTGTCTACATAATTTGATTTAGTCCTTAGATCAACCCTATGATATAAGACAATTACTATTTCCACTTTCCAGAGCAGAAAGCTTGGAATTACCAGGCCATTTGCCCAAGTTGACACAAGCTGTGGGTGGTGGAGCTGGCATTTGAATCTAGAAACTCTTTCTCCACAAGTGGCACATTGATCATTATATTATACAGGACTAAAAAGATGACACAATCTATGTGTAAAGATTATGACAAATAAGTGAGATTCACAATGTGAGAAGAAGACAAAATACACTGCTCTTTTAAAACAGTTCTGTAGACAATTTCTTCTGTGGGCATTGAATAAAATCTTGAGCTGGTCTCATAGCTTCTCCAGTGGCTATATTATTACTTTTAGCTAATAAAAATTCCCTCATTCTTCTAGATGCAATAACCATCTTATTCAGAATTAAAATTGCCAGTCCATGATGATAATCAGGATTCCAAACTTCATTTAAGGATAAAGCTCCTATTTCGCCATACAATAATAAGATGCCTTTGACTCCTTCAGTTCAGGAATGGCTGGGGCAGGGGTGAGGCTGGGAGTGAGAGGAGGAAGAGACGTTAGGGGCAGGAAAGATTTAACATGACAAGTACTGTCATACAGTCATGATCTCACTTTGTTGATTTCTGGGCCTGGTGGTTGTCCAAAGCTGACTCATTATCTCATGAGGAGCTTTTACGGATTTCTCAAAGATTTTCCCACTGGCAACCTGCAGCCACATTTCCTGAGGTTAAGTTAATGCTTCTCTGCTAGGTATCTGCTTATAATTCCTCCCAAGAACACGGGCATCCAGTGGTCTGTCGACTCTGTTGGAGTCTTGTCTTCCCTCTAGACAGCTCTTTTGTGTGGGATCCAAGCTGAATCTCAGTTTGAGCCCTAAAATTAATTCCTGGGAAACATGGGGTGAGTGGAGCTGTTGACCAATGAAGCCACCACAATGTGCTAGATTTGGACTTTTCTTGAAATCAATACGGCAATAGTCTAAGTATTTCTATGAGCAGTTTTCTTCATCTCCACTTACCCGGCTTGAGGTAAGGCATAAGTACACCTTGCTCTCCTTTTGTATGGTAGTGAGGTATGTGTTAAGTTGGAATTGGTGGTGAATTCCATACCGCTCCAATAACTCTCTCCAAAGAAATTGGAAGTCTCAAAACATAGTAGTCCTCTTTCTCGGCTCTCCAACATTTTAAATATCCTGGAGACGGTTCTTATGCTGGGAGTTGCCAAAGTTAGTTTCCAGAATACTTCTTTTGCAAGTCCTGTATATATGGCCTGGCTTCTCATTTTAGATTGTGGAGGCTATTGGCATCAATTGTGTTGTTCTCAGCCTTTGGGGGTTTTCAGCTGAAACAGAAAGAGAGCACCATTTTAACATCCTATTATAAATTCTTCTGTGTTGGTTAAATGGTTCTTACAGGAAATAGAAAATTTAAAAATGTATTCTTCTGTATTGGTTAAATGGTTCTTACAGGAAATAGAAAATTTAAAAATGTATTGTTGTCCTGTGCTTTCCAAACATCTAGCTATTTCTATTGTTATGATGAAATTTTCTTCAGGCAGAATAAAAAGTTGAAAGGGGACAGCTAAGACACTAAATCCTTAGGCCTACTCAGTTTTTAACCTGAAATCGTCCTTCCATATTTGAAATAAGTTTATCCTCTACCATTTTCATTCCAATACTAGGAGCCTCTGAACCCTCAATGAAGCCTAGCCAACTTAATTATCTTAGCTAAGTGTTTCTTTCTCATTCAGCTTATAGTTCATTTATTCCTTCCTGGGATGTAAGTCATTATGATACAACTGTATAACCAATATACTTGCTTGTCTGGAAGTCATTTTAATGTCTCTGAAAGACTGAATTATCGTAGTTTATCTGACTTCCATGTAAACGGAAAAAAACAACTGAATTCAAGTCCAATAAAACAATCTCTTGGTCAGCCTCCTCTCTGAGTACCTCACCTGTATTGCACATTCATGCTCTAGGCACGTCTCATTTTGTTGGGCTGCCTCTGACTCTCCCAGGATTGCAGTGCCTTTTTGGAAATGTAATTTTCTCTTAACTTCTGTGGGTGGTCCTCTTCCTACTTCTTGAACTTTCCTCTGGTTCTCTTCAGTGGATCCTTATCCTAGCGGCTGTCCTTGAGCCTTTTCTTCCTTCCTCTCCCCTAGCAATTGTATCCACATCCTGGTGTAATGGCCACCCAAATGCAATTAATTCCCCTAGTGTTACCTTTACTTTCTCTGTTCCCTTGCACCTACTTACGTATTTACCGCTATTGTGGCCCTTATCACATCCAAATATAATCACTTACCTATAGGACTGTCTTTGCCAATTAATAAATCATTGACATGGGAGATCTGGCTTCTTCTTCACTTTAGGTCTACATCTTCTCACTCACCTAAGAAGATGCTCTTAAGAAGCCAGATGCTCATAAAAGTTAGAATAAAGGTAAGAAAAGTTTTAATCTTTGCTTGCTGGATAACATCTATATATCTAGTTAGTCTTTTAAATTAAATATGGGTGAAACAAATAGTATCATCATTTACTACAACACTTCCTTCTGATTTCCCAACTTCAGTGCCGTAAGCGTCACCTTTGATTCTGCTGTTGCCTTATCCACCAAATCTAAGCACTCATCAAGTCCTGTCTGTTCCACTTGGGCAATAGTTTTGCATTTGATTCATTATTCATTTCCAACTTCTAAATCTTAATCGCCATTGGTCTGGATATTTAAATTAACTTTCTAAATACCCAATTATGCCACAGAGAAAGTATAGGTTATGAAATCAGGCAGATCAAGGTTCAAATATTGGGTCAGCTATTAGATGAGAAGCAATTTACTTAAACTTTTGAACCTTAGTTTCGCAGCATGATTACAGTTTGCACTGTAATCATTGATTAAATCTTCCATGAGATATAAACTTTTAAGGCAAGGAATAGTGTCTTACTAGACTCTTTATTCTTATAAATCAACCATAGTTGCTGGCATATAGCTGCTACTCATTGGTGCTATTTGTTGAATAAATGGGTGTGAGATCTACCTCACAATACTAAAGTTAAAGAAATTAAATTTAAGGGGCTGGGCATGGTGGCTCATGCCTGTAATCCCAACTCTTTGAGAGGCCAAGGTAGGTGGATTGCTTGAGTTCAGGAGTTTGAGATCAGCCTGGGATACGTGGCAAAACCCCATCTTTACTAAAAACACAAAAAATTAGCCAGGTGTGGCAGTGTGTGCTTGTAGTCCCAGCTACTTGTGAAGCAGAGGTGGGAGAATCACCTGAGCCCAGGAGGTTGAAGCTGCGGTAAGCTGAAATCACACCACTGCACTCTAGCCTGGGCAACTGGAGTAAACTCTTGTCTCAAAAAATGTAAACAAATTTAATAAAACATGTCCAGGAAGCATAAAAAGTTGTGCGGAGGGGCCCATATACAGGATTACCAATACCCCTAACTGACAGCACCAGATGAGTTATCAACCAGCACCCAGCACCACTGCGAAGCATGTGTGATACCATTTTTAGACCTCCAATTTATCCTGGGACTGAAGCCAGCATCATCGGAAACAGATAAACCACCTAGTCAATTAATGGAAACTTGAGATGTTAAAATTTTTTATTGTTATAAGCAACTAAGTTTTGGAGCAGCATAGAGATGTACTGCAGCCTTAGCTAAACCTAAAACGCATGCATTGTCTTTCAGCTCGGACTGCGAGTACAGGCATAGAAAACAGCAGGAAGACTTAGCAGAGGCTGAAAATATAATGCGGTAATTATCATTGGAGGCAGAAGGAAGGGCGCCCAGTTTCATACAGTGATAGAAGATTTGACAACACTGTCACCTACAGTAACATAGAAAACAGAAAATACAAATAATGAACTTAAGGATTTGGCAAAAGTGATTTCCAGGCAGGATGTTGAGAGTGTCAATTAGTTTCTTTTTTTAATTATTGCATTTTAGGTTTTGGGGTACATGTGAAGAACATGCAGGATTGTTGCATAGGTACACACATGGCAGTGTGATTTGCTGCCTTCCTCCCCATCACCTATATCTGGCATTTCTCCCCATGCTATCTCTCCCCAACTCCCCACCCACTGCTGTCCCTCCCCTATTTCCCCCCAATAGACCCCAGTGTGTAGTGCTCCCCTCCCTGTGTCCATGTGTTCTCATTGTTCAACAC
>NW_016107660.1:833798-865507 GCF_001604975.1 Cebus imitator | reverse complement strand
AAGGAAGAAAGAGGAAGAGGAAGAGGGAGAGAGAACAGGGGTGTTGCTTTATTGCCCGGGCTAGAATGCAGTCTAAAACTGGGTATGCCTGTAATTGTGTTTAATAATAGAGACATAAAAAAAATAAAAAATAAAAATAAATAAAAATGAGGGAAGAAAATAATTAACAAGCAGCCAACCAATATTTCATTTAAACCTGTAAGTACGTGTGATGTAGTACTGATAAGAATGTATGTTTTGTGTATTTAAAGTGGAGAGTTCTATGAATGTTAATTAAGTCTACTTGTTCCAGATCTGAGTTCAAGTCCTGGATATCGATGTTAACATTCTGTCTCATTGATCTATCTAATATTGATGTTGAAGTCTGCCGCTATTATTGTGTGGGGGTCCAAGTCTCTTTGTAAGTCTTATATATCTGGGTATTTCTGTATTGGGTGCATATATGTTTAGGATCTTTAGCTCTTCTTGTTACATTGGCTTTTGTTGCCAATGCTTTTGGTGTTTTGATCATGAAGTCCTCGCCTACCCCTATGTCCTGAATGGTTTTGCCTAGATTTTCTTCTAGGGTTTTTATGGTATTAGGTCTTATGTTTAAGTCTTTAATCCATCTGGAGTTAATTTTAATGTAAGGCATCAGGAAGGGGTCCAGTTTCTGCTTTCTGCACATGGCTAGCCAATTTTCCCAACACCATTTATTAAACAGGGAATCCTTTCCCCATTGCTTATTTTTGTCTGGTTTGTCAAAGATCAGATGGTTGTAGATATGCTGTGTTGCCTCCGAGGCCTCTGTTCTGTTCCATTGGTCTATATCTCTGTTTTGGTACCAGTACCATGCTGTTTTGATTACTATAGCCTTGTAGTATAGTTTGAAGTCTGGTAGCGTGATGCCTCCCGCTTTGTTCTTTTTGCTTAGAATTGACTTGGCTATGTGGGCTCTCTTTTGGTTCCATATGAAGTTTAAGGTGTTTTTTTCCCAGTTCTGTGAGGAAGGTCATTGGTAGCTTGATGGGGATAGCGTTGAATCTGTAAATTACTTCGGGCAGTATGGCCGTTTTCACAATATTGATTCTTCCTAACCATGAACATGGAATGTTTCTCCATCTGTTTGTGTCCTCTCTTACTTTGTTGAGCAGTGGTTTGTAGTTCTCCTTGAAGAGGTCCGTTACGTTCCTTGTTAGTTGTATTCCTAGGTATTTTATTCTCTTTGTAGCAATTGTGAATGGCAGTTCATTCTTGATGTGGTTCTCTTTAAGTCTGTTATTGGTGTGTAGGAATGCTTGTGATTTTTGCACATTGATTTTGTATCCTGAGACTTTGCTGAAGTTGCTTATCAGTTTCAGGAGATTTTGGGCTGAGACAATGGGGTGTTCTAGATATGCAATCACGTCATTTGCAAATAGAGACAATTTCACTTCCTCCTTTCCTATTTGAATACCCTTTATTTCTTTTTCTTGCCTGATTGCTCTGGCTAGAGCTTCCAGTACTATATTGAATAGGAGTGGTGAGAGAGGGCATCCTTGTCTAGTGCCAGATTTCAAAGGGAATGCTTCCAGTTTTTGCCCATTCAGTATGATATTGGCTGTTGGTTTGTCGTAAATAGCTTTTATTATTTTGAGATACGTTCCGTCAATATCTAGTTTATTGGGGGTTTTCAGCATAAAGGCTGTTGAATTTTGTCAAAGGCCTTCTCTGTATCAATTGAGATAATCATGTGGTTTTTGTCTTTGGTTCTTTTTATGTGGTGAATTACGTTTATAGACTTGCGTATGTTGAACCAGCCTTGCATCCCAGGATGAGTCCTACTTGATCATGGTGGATAAGCTTTTTGATGTGCTGTTGCAATTGGCTTGCCAGTATTTTATTGAAGATTTTTGCCTCTATGTTCATCATGGTTACTGGCCTGAAGTTTTCTTCTCTTGTTGAGTCTCTGCCGGGTTTTGGTATCCGGATGATGTTGGTCTCATAAAATGATTTGGGAAGAATTCCCTCTTTTTGGATTATCTGGAATAGTTTCAAAAGGAATGGTACCAGCTCCACTTCGTATGTCTGGTAGAATTCGGCTGTGATCCCATCTGGACCTGGGCTTTTTTTGGGTGGTAGGCTCTTAATTGCTGCCTCAACTTCAGACCTTGTTATTGATCTATTCAGGGTTTCGAATTCTTCCTGGTTTAGTCCTGGGAGGAGGCAAGTGTCCAGAAATTTATTCATTTCTTCCAGGTTACTAGTTTATGTGCATAGAGTTGTTTGTAATAATCGCTGATGATGTTTTGAATTTCTGTGGAATCTGTGGTGATATCCCCTTTATCGTTTTTTGTTGCATCAATTTGGCTATTCTCTCTTTTCTTTTTTATTAATCTGGCTAGTGGTCTGTCTATTTTGTTGATCTTTTCAAAAACAAAAAGCTCCTGGATTTATTGATGTTTTGAAGGGTTTTTTGTGTCTCTATCTCCTTCAGTTCTGCTCTGATCTTAGTTATTTCTTGTCTTCTGCTAGGTTTTGAGTTTTTTTGATCTTGCTCCTCTAGCTCTTTCAATTTTGACGAGATGTTGTCGATTTTAGAGATTTCCTTGTTTCTCATGTGGGCACTTATTGCTATATATTTTCCTCTAGAGACTTCTTTAAATGTGTCCCAGCTTCTGATATGTTGTGTCTTTTAAGTGCTGATAATAAAGTGATGAAAAAGACAGAAGACCTAACAAAACAATTTGGATTTCAAGCAGAGTTTAAAGAAGAATTTTCCAAACTAAAAGTTTCAAAGTTGGAAAACAAAACTGTTTCTTCATCCAAGCCTCTGCAGATGGCAATAAGTTGCAAAGTAAGAAATGGCTCTGGGAAAAGATCAAACCCCGAATGATGCTGATATAATGTGGTCTCAGATCAAGATCAAATTAAGGATGTATACTTAAGACTCTTTGTTAAGACCTCATAAATATTAAAGCCCTTGCTTCCTAGACTTCCCAGCTAGATTAAAAAAAAAAAATCTTTTAGGCCAGATGCACTGGCTTACGCCTATAGTCTCAGCACTTTGGGAGGCAGAGGGGTGAGGGTCACTTGAGGTCAGAAGTTCAAGACTAGCCTGGGAAACATAGCAAGACCATGGTCTCTTAAAAAAGAAAAAATAATAAATTAAAAAATTATCTGGATTTGGTGGCACATGCCTATAGTCTTAACTTTTTGGGAATCTGAGGCAGGAGGATTACTTCAGCCCAGGAGTTGAAGGCTGCACTGAGCAATGATTGCCCACTTCATTTCAGCCTGGGTGACAAAGCATGACTCTGTCTTTAAAACAAAACAAAACAAAACAAAACAAAACTTTTAAACATCTTGAGGTCATGCTGTTTCAGGTGACAAAAGTAGAAAAAAGTACTTGTAAAACTGTCAAGAGCAACAGCTCACAGCAACCCAATCCTTACCTCAAGGTTGAAAGGTGCCTGTCTTTGAGAGTGTGACCCAAATCCCAGTAGGTGTGTATGAGCTTCTGTTCAGACGTACTAATTCTAATAAGTGTGTGTGGCTTAGGTACAATGATGCTAATTCCAATAAGAGTCAGAAGAAAACTACAGAGTTTCTAAGAAAATTGTCAGAGGAGGTACTATCAGCTTAGACTAAAAAGGACCGAAAGTTCAAAATGAATCAAGACTTCTGGACCCCTGACATTCTATGGTCAGGAAACAGGATGAGAAAATTTCTCAGCTAAAAACATTGCCGACTTCACATGGAAAAGAAAGAATCACTCAGTGTCCTAAAATCCTGAAAGCGGAGCAAAAAACTCAAGAAAATTATTTATGGGGACCACCAGTGGGCCCCAATCAATGTAAATATTTTGAAACTGGCACACAGAAGATCTGGCTGGATATAAGAATTTGTATAAACAGGTGACCTAAATGTTCCCATCTTTTTCATTGAGAATGTCTATTATGAGGAGATGTCTATTATGTGTTCGTAAGACTCTTTGTTAAGACCTCGAAAATAGTAAAGGCTTTGCTTCCCAGACTTCTCAGTTAGATTTAAAAAAGGCCTTCTATGACAGGTGCAGTAGCTCACGCCTGTAGTCTCAGCACATTGAGAGGCAGAGGGTGAGGGTCACTTGAGATCAGAAGTTCAAGACCAGCCTGGGAAACATGGTCTTTCAGCTTGAACTGTGAATGCCGGCATGGAGAACAATAGGAAGACTTAGTGGAGGCTGAAAATGTAATGTGGTAATTTACATTGGAGGCTGGAGGAAGAGTGCCTAGTCTCATACAGCGATGGAAGAGTTGGCAACACTGTCACCTACAGTATCATAGAAAACAGAAGATACAAGTAATACAAACGTTATTTTATTCTCATCCTGATCTCCCCATTGTTTGTTGGGCATAAGAATGGAGTAGTAGAGAGCTCACAGGTCTTTGTAAACAAGAGGACTCATTCTTAACCTGATTTAATTTAGATGAAAAATTCCTGGACCTTGAGTCTGAGCCCAAAAGGGATGCGATTTTGCAGAGATAGGATAAGAATATTTTTTCATGTGGCAGGAATATGAATTCTTATATCCAGAAGATAAATAGTGGTAGATTGTTTTATACAAAGATGATTATAATAATATCTGCCATCCCATATACTTCTTTGTGATATGACCTTGCCACTTTCCTATCAGGACATGAAGTCTATTTTCTCTCCCCTTAAATTTGCAATGCTCCAATGACCTGCTCTGAACAAAAGAATGGGGGCAGATATTATGCTGTGTAACTTCAGAGGCTTGTTGTTAAAAGATCCATAACTTCTACCTTTGCCGCTTGGAACAGTCCTTTTAGATCCTCACTACCATGTTCACTACCATGCTGTGAGGAAGCCCAAGCAGTTCAGGGGAAGCCCAGGTGGATAAAAACTGAGGCCCTTGGCTGAGCTCCCAGTCAGGGCACCAACTGCTAACAATATAAATAAGAGCATTTTGGAACTTCCAGTCTTCTGAGCACCTTAGCTGATACCAAGTGCATAAGAAATACCCACAGAACCTTCTGTGTGACCAGATTGCTTGTATCCCAAACCTTAGCATCTCACAGTATACCCAGGTAACAAACCTGCCCATGCATCCCCCAAACATAAAATAAAAGTTGAACACAAAGTCTTTTTTTTTTCACTTCTACCTTCCATATATCCAAAAAAGGGAATTTTTGCAATTTCTTGGTTTTAAATCCTCTTCATTTATGAACCCAGACCAAGATAAAACTGGAATTTCATGGTTTCAGCTCCAAATTTTATGGGAAGTGACTGCCATAAATTGGCACAGTCTGGGCTTCCCACCTATTCCTGTTACAGGCAGTTATTGTTGAATCACATAGTACCAATGAGGCACAATTTCCAAGGAAGGGAGCATGGTTTGAAGCTAGATAAACATATCAAAAAGTGGTACTACAAATATGCGTCCACATCAGTTGCATTACAACTTGGCAAATATGATACCACTTGTGGAAGATGATGCTGTGAAATATAAACAACAGATCACCTGACTAACCTCTGACATTACATTTTTCTTTTTTTTTTTTTTTTTTTGATGGTCTTGTTTCCCTTGCTTTTGTGTTTTTGTTCCTTCTCGGCTCACCGCAACCTCCGCCTCCTGGGTTCAGGCAATTCTCCTGCCTCAGCCTCCTGAGTAGCTGGGATTACAGGCACGCGCCACCATGCCCAGCTAATTTTTGTATTTTTAGTAGAGACGGGGTTTCACCATGTTGACCAGGATGGTCTCGATCTCTTGACCTCGTGATCCACCCGCCTCGGCCTCCCAAAGTGCTGGGATTACAGGCGTGAGCCACCGCGCCGGGGCGACATTACACTTTTCTTCGTATTTTTTTGTTAGTATTCTTGAATGTGACATATACCAACCCCTTGCAGTTAATCTGGTGATCATGTTGCTATGCTTATGGCAGATGCTCTGTGGATACTTATACAAGGATTCTGTAGGTATCTGTCACTCAGGAAAGGATGGGTTATATCTTCATTGTAAGCAATCCTTCAATCTTGATGATTTGTAACAATAACTGCTTATTTCTTGCCCAGGTCATATTGACCTAAATCTCAGATTGGCTGTGCAGCGGTGGGATTTGTACTTTGCTGCATGTCATTGTCACAGAAAACCCAGGCAGACTGAACCTCCACCTTTGAGACCTTTGGGAACTTTGCTGGTCCCCATGAAAGGGAAAGAAGAACATGAAGTACTGTGGACTGGCTCTTTAATGCTTCCTTCCAGAAATGATGTACGTAATTTCCATTCACAGTTTTTTGACCAAAGCAAATAACTTCCTCACACCTAGTTCTAAGGGGACAGGAAGAGTGCTAGAAGGAAGAGAATGGGAAAAATTGTAGAAGAGCATTGAAGTCTGTGTCATTGCAGAAGCATGGTTTGTTCATGAATCCCCTGGAATGGTTGATTTCTATGTCTCTGATCAACACACACAGTTTCACAGAGCCTGGCCACTTTCCATGTCCTCCTATAGCAGTTTTACTTTGGGAGTGTCTAAGCTCTCTAACAAAGGGCAAAATCTTCACTGCCCTACCATGGCTCATTTTTTCTTCTGTTTTCCCTAGATAAGCTGATTTAAATAGGGCTTGAGTAGCTTACATAAGATTTTATCATCAATAGTAAAAAAAGACCTTCATCTTACTTTTGCAAGTTACTTGGCAATAATCACTTTCTTTTCTTTGATTTTCAGACAATTTTTGCTTTCCAAGTTACAGAAGAGTAAAGTGATGGATTCAATAACCTTAAAAGCCTGTCTCCTCCTTCTCCTACATCGATCGATGAAATCTCTTTAAAGTGCAGGCCTCTACCTTGAGCAGAGAAGCAAGGGCAAATACAGACAATATAAAGTTCAGTGAGTAATACACAGATACAGAAACAGATTGCAACAATACCGGGTAGATAGTGAGGTGCTATAAGGAAAAGAGCAACACGTTAATGGACTTCAGATAACCAACAATTTTTAGGGGCCGTACACAGTGGCTCACACCAGTAATCCCAGCACTTTGGGAGGCTGAGGTGGGAAGATCATCTCAGGTCAGGAGTTCAACACCAGCCTGACCAACATGGTGAAACCCCATTTCTACTAAAAATACAAAAATTTAAGCCAGGTGTGGTGGTACATGCCTGTAATCCCAGCTACTGGGAAGACTGAGGCAGGAGAATCACTTGAGCCCAGGAGGTGAAAGTTGCAGTGAGCTGAGATCACGCCATTGCACTCCAGCCTAGGAGAAAAAGCAACACTTTAACTCAAAACAAACAAAACAAATTTTTTTTCTTCTTTTTTTATTTATTTTTTATTTATTATTTTTTTTCTTCTTTTCTTCTTTTTTATTATACTTTAAGTTCTGGGGTACATGTGCAGATCATGCAGGATAATTACATAGGTATACACATACCATGGTGGTTTGCTGCATCCATCCCCCTGTCACCTACATTAGGTATTTCTCCTAGTATTATCCCTCCCCAATACCCCCACACCCCCCCAAAAGTTCCCAGTGTGTGATATGCCCCTCCCTGTGTCCATGTGTTCTCATTGTTTAATACCCACTTATAAGTGAGAACATGCAGTGTTTGGTTTTCTGTTCTTGTGTCAGTTAGCTAAGAATGCTGGTTTCCAGATATATCCATGCCACTGCAAAGGATATGAACTCCTCCTTTTTTATGGCTGCATAGTATTCCATGTTGTATATTTGCCACATTTTCTTTAGCTAGTCTAACATCGATGGACATTTGGGTTGATTCCAAGTCTTTGCTATTGTAAACAGTGCCACAGTGAACATACATGTGCATGTGTCTTTATAATAGAACAATTTATAATCCTTTGGGTATATATCCAGTAATGGGATTGCTGAATCAAATGGTACTGTTATTTCTAGATCCTTGAGGAATCACCACACTGTCTTCCACAATGGTTGAACTAATTTACACTCTCACCAAAAGTGTAATTAAAAGTGTTCCTCTTTCTCCACATCCTCTCCAGCATCTGTTGCCTCCAGATTTTTTAATGATTGCCATTCTAACTGGCATGAGATGGTATCTAAATGTGGTTTTGATTTGCATTTCTCTAATGACCAGTGATGATGAGCATTTTTTCACATATTTGTTGGCTGCATAAATGTCTTATTTTGAGAAGTGTCTGTTCATAGCCTTTGTCCACTTTTTGTTAGGGTTGTTCAGGTTTTTTTTTGAAAATTTGTTTAAGGTCATTATAGATTATGGATATTAGCCCTTTGTTCAGATGGGTAGATTGCAAAATTTTTTTCCCATTCTGTTGGTTGCCAGTTCACCCTGATTGTTTCTTTTGCTGTGCAGAAGCTCTTAAGTATAATTAGGTCTCATTTGTCTATTTTGGCTTTTGTCGCTATTGTTTTTGGTATTTTAGTCATGACGTCCTTGCCTATGCCTATGTCCTGAATGGCATTGCCTAGGTTTTCTTCTAGGGTTTTTATGGTGTTGGGTCTTATGTTTAAATCTTTAATCCATCTGGAGTTAATTTTTGTATAAGGTACAAGGAAGGGGTCCAGTTTCAGCTTTCTGCACATGGCTAGTTTTCCCAACATCATTTATTAAACAGAGAATCTTTTCCCCATTGCTTGTTTTTGTCAGGTTTGTCAAAGATCAGATGGTTGTAGATGTGCAATGTTACTTCCAATGCCTCTGTTCTGTTCCATTGGTCTATATCTCTGTTTTGGTACCAGTACCATGCTGTTTTGATTACTGTACCGTTGTTGTATAGTTTGAATTCAGGTAGTGTGATGCTTCTGGCTTTGTTCTTTTTGCTTAGGATTCTCTTGGCTATGTGGGCTCTCTTTCGGTTCCATGTGAAGTCTAAAGCAGTTTTTTCCAGTTCTGTGAAGAAGGTCAAGTAGCTTGACGGGGATAGCATTGAATCTATAAATTACTTTGGGCAATACAGCCATTTTCACAATATTGATTCTTCCTAACCAGGAGCATGGAATGTTTTTCCATCTGTTTGTGTCCTCTCTTACTTCGTTGAGCAGTGGTTTTTAGTTCTCCTTGAAGAGGTCCTGCACACCCTTTGTTAGTTGTATGCCTAGGTATTTTATTCTCTTTGTAGCAGTTGTGAATGGGAGTTTGCTCATGATCTGGCTCTCTGTTTGTTATTGGTGTATAGGAATGCTTGTGACTTTTGCACATTGATTTTGTATCCTGAGACAGTGCTAAAGTTGCTTATCAGCTTAAGGAGATTTGGGGCTGAGACAACGAGGTCTTCTAAATATACAATCATGTCATCTACAAAAAGAGGCAATTTGACTTCCTCTTTTCCTAATTGAATACTCTTTCTTTTTCTTGCCTGATTGCTCTGGCCAGAACTTCCAATATTATGTTGAATCGGAGTGGTAAGAGAGGGCATCCTTGTCTAGTACCAGTTTCCAAAGAGAATGCTTCCAGTTTTTGCCCATTCAGTATGAAAATTGGCTGTGGGTTTGTCATAAATAGCTTTTATTATTTTGAGATACATTCCATTGATACCTAGTTTATTGAGAGTTTTTAGCATAAATAGCTGTTGAATTTTGTGAGAGGTCTTTTCTGCATCTATTTAGATAATCATATGGTTTTTGACTTTGGATCTGTTTATGTGATGGATTACGTTTATAGATTTGCTTATGTTGAGCCAGCCTTGCATCCCTGGGATGAGGCTGACTTGATCATGATGGATAAGCTTTTTCATGTGCTGTTGGATTCGGCTTGCCAGTATTTTATTGAAAATTTTTGCATTAATGTTCATCATGGATATTGGCCTGAAATTTTCTTTTTTCATTGTGTCTCTGCCAGGTTTTGATATCAAGATGATGTTGTTCTCAGGAAATAAGTTAGGGGATATTTCCCTCCTTTTATATTGTTTGAAATAGTTTCAGAAGGAATGGTACCAGCTCCTTTTTGTATTTCTGATAGAATTCAGCTGTGAACCTGTCTGGTCCTGGACTTGTTTTGGTTGGTAGGCTATTAATTGCTGCCTCAATTTCAGCCCTTGTTATTGGTTTGTTCAGGGATTCAATTTCTTCCTGGTTTAGTCTCGGGAGGGTGTAAGTGTCCAGGATATTATCCATTTCTTCCAGATTTACTGGTTTATGTACATAGAGTTGTTTGTAGTAATCTCTGATGGTAGTTTGTATTTCTGTGGAATCACTGGTGATAATCCCCTTTATCATTTTTTGCATCTATTCAATTCTCTCTTTTCTTTTTTATTAGTCTGGCTAGCAGTCAATCTATTTTGTTTACCTTTTCAAAAAACCAGCTTCTGGATTTATTGATTTTTTTAAAGGGTTTTTTTTTATGTCTCTATCTCCTTTAGCTCTGCTCTGATCTTAGTTATTTCTTGTCTTTTGCTGCTTTTGAATTTGTTTGATCTTGCTCCTCTAGCTCTTTTAATTGTGATGATAGGGCATCAATTGTAGATCTTTCTTCACTTCTCATGTGGGCATTTAATGCTATAAATTTCCCTCTAGACACTGCTTTAAATGTGTCCCAGAGATTCTGGTATGTTGTGTCTTCGTTCTCATTGGTTTTGCAGAACATCTTTATTTTTTCCTTTATTTCATTATTTATCTAGTAGTCATTCAGAGCAGGTTGTTCAGCTTCCATGTGGTTGTGCGGTTTTCAGTGAGTTTCTTAATCCTGAGTTCTAATTTGATTGCACTGTGGTCTGAGAGACTGTTTGTTATGATTTCTGTTTTTCTGCATTTGCTGAGGAGTGGTTTACTTCCAATTATGTGGTCAGTTTTACAGTAAGTGAGATGTGGTGCTGAGAAGAATGTATATTCTGTGGATTTGGGGTAGGGAGTTCTGTAGATGTATATTAGGTCTGCTTGGTCCAGATCTGAGTTCCAGTCCTGGATATTCTTGTTAATTTTCTGTCTCATTGATCTAATATTGACAGTGGAGTGTTAAAGTCTCCCACTATTATTGTGTGGGAGTCTAAGTCTCTTTGTAGGTCACTAAGAACTTGCTTTATGTATCTGGGTGCTCCTGTATGGGGTACATATATATTTAGAATAGTTAGTTCTTGTTGCATTGATCCCTTTGCCATTATATAATGCCCTTCTTTCTTTGTCTGTTTTGCTCTCTGTTGGTTTAAAGCCTGTTTTATCAGAGACTAGGATTGCACCCCCTGCTTTTTTNTTTTTTTTTTTTTTTTTTTTTTGCTCTCCATTTGCTTGGTAATTCTTCCGCTATCCCTTAATTTTGAGCCTATGTATGTCTTTGCACGCGAGATGGGTCTCCTGAATACAGTACACTGATGCGTCTTGAGTCTATCCAATTTGCCAGTCTGTGTCTTTTGATTGCATTTAGCCCATTTACATTTAAGGTTAATATTGTTATGAGTGAATTTGATCCTGCCATTTTGATACTAGCAGTTGTTTTGCCTGTTAGTTGGTGCAGTTTCTTGATTGTGTCAATGGTCTTTACTGTTTGGTATGCTTTTGCAGTGGCTGGTACTGGTTGTTCCTTTCTATATTTAGTGCTTCCTTCAGGAGCTCTTGTAAGGCAGGCCTTGTGGTGACAAAATCTCTCAGCAATTGCTTGTCCATAAAGGATTTTATTTCTCTTTTGCTTATGAAGCTTAGTTTGACTGGGTATGAAATTCTGGGTTGAAAGTTTTTTTCTTTAAGGATGTTGAATATTAGCCCCCACTCTCTTCTGGCTTGTAGAGTTTCTGCTGAGAGACCCACTGTGAGTCTGATACTCTTCCCTTTGTGGGTAACCTGATCTTTTTCACTGGCTGCCCTTAGCATTTTTTCCTTCATTTCAACCCTGGTGAATCTGATGATTATGTGCCTTGCAGTTGCTCTTCTTGAGGAATATCTTTGTGGTGTTCTCTGTATTTCCTGGATTTAAATGTTGGCCTGCCTTGCTAGGTTGGAAAAGTTCTCCTGGATAATACCCTGAAGAGTGTTTTCCAACTTGGTTTCATTCTCACCATCACATACAGATATGCCAATCAAACATAGATTAGGTCTTTTCACATAATCCCATATTTCTTGGAGACTTTGTTCATTTCTTTTCACTCTTTTTTCTCTTATCTTGCTGCCTTGTTGTAGTTCATTTGAATTGATCTTTGATGTCCTTTCTTCTGCTTGATCCATTCAGCTGTTGAAATTTGTGTATGCTTTGCAAAGTTCTTATGCTGTGTGTTTTTAGCTCCATCAAGTCATTTATATTCTTCTCTAAGCTGGTTATATTTTCTCTAAGCTGGTTACTATAGCTAGCATTTCGTATAAACTTTTTTCAAGGTTCTTAGTTTCTTTGCATTGAGTTAGAACATGCTCCTTTAACTCAGAGAAGTTTGTTATTATCCACCCCTGAAGCTTGCTTCTGTAAATTTGTCAAACTCATTCTCCATCCAGTTTTGTTCCCTTGCTGGTGAGGAGTTGTGATCCCTTGGAGGAGAAGAGGCATTCTGGTTTTTGGTGACTTCAGCCTTTTTGTTCTGGTTTCTTCCCATCTTCGTGGATTTATACATCTTTCGTCTTTGAAGTTGGTGGCTTTCAGATGGGGCCTCTGAGTGGACATCCTTTCTGTTGATGTTGAAGCTATTTCTTTTTGTTTTTTAGCTTTCCTTCTAACAGTCAGGCCCCTCTGCTGCAGGACTACTGGAGGTCCACTCCGGACCCTGTTTGCCTGGGAATCACCCCTGGGGGCTGCAGCACAGCAAGGATTGCTGCCTGTTCCTTCCTCTGGTATCTTCGTCTCAGAAAGTTACCTGCCAGATGTCAGCCAGAGGCCTTGTATGAGGTGTCTCTTAGAATATATGGGGGTTAGGGAGCCACTTGAGGAGGCAGTCTGTCCCTTTTCAGACCTCAAGTGCTGTTCTGGGAGCTCTGTGGCTCCCTTCAGAGCTACTGGTCAGGGACATTTAAGTCTGCTGAAGTGGGACTCACAACCACCCCTTTTCCCAGGTGCCCTGACCCGGGAAGGCGGGGCTTTATTTATAAGTCCCTGATGGGCTGCTGCCTTTTTCAGAGATACCCTGCACAGCAAGGAGGGAGTCTAGTCACAGTCTGCCTGCAGAGGTCTTGCTGAGCTGCCGCAGGCTCCGCCCAGCTGCTGTGTAAACTTCCTTGTGCTTTTGTTTACACAAGCAAGGTTAGAACTGCCTTGGTAATGGCAGACGCTCCTCCCCGCAATGAGCTTAACTGCCCTGGGTCGAGCTCAAACTGCTGTGCTGGCTGTGAAAATATCAGGGCAGTGGGACTCAGTTTGCTGGTTTTTGTGGGGATGGGACCTGCTGTGCCAGATCAGTTGGTTCCCTGCCTTCAGCCCTCCCTTTTTTTTCAGGGGAATGGGTGATTCTGTCTCACAGGTTTTCCAGGTGCTGGCTAAAATGGCCACCCAGTTTTGTGCTGGAAACCCACCATGCTGGAGTTGGCACCAGTGGGTATCTCCTTGTCTCTGGGCTGTAAAGACCGTGGGAAAAGCACAGTATCTTAGCCCAAGTGCCAGAGGACCTGAAACTCCCTGATGGCCTTCCTTGGGTAGGAAGGGGTGTTCTCCAATCTCTTGAACTTCCCAGGTGAGGCAACACCCCTCCCTGCCTCAGTTTGCCCTCCTTGGGCTACACCCACTGTCCAACCAGTCCCATTGAGATGAACCTGGTGCCTCGGTTGGAAATCACTCACCTTCTTTGTTGCTGTCACTGGGAACTGCGCTCCAGAGTTGTTCCTTATCAGTCTTCTTGGTGGAAGTCCAAAAAAAAATATTTTTTAGGGGATGATTTTTGTGACCAGTGAAAAGACTTACAGAAAAAATAAAAATGAAACATAAACAGAAAAACATCTGAAATTGAGCTTAAAATTTGCACATACAGAGAAGCAAAAGGACCTCCTAGTGATAACCTTATATGGTAAATAAAGAAAGCTCAAAAAATTTTGTTTCATGAAAGATGGCCACTACATCAATCACAGCATAAAGCACCCAGAATCTGGATGAAGGAACTGAAAAGCCATAAGAAGAGGAGGTTGAGGAAGAGGGATCTAGGGCACAATGAACAAGTTAATTTTTTTTCTTCAACTTGCTAAAGTTCAGGGGTATATGTGCAGGGTTTTCGGGTTTGTTACATAGGTAAATGTATGTCATGGTGTTTTGCTGCATAGATGATCCCATCATCTAGGTGTTAAGCCCAGCATCCATTAACTATTCTTCCTGATGTTCTTTCTCCCCAACCCTGACAGGCCTCATTGTGTGTCCCCTCATGTGTCCATGAGTTCTAATCATTCAGCTCCTACTTATAAATGAGAACATGAGGCATTTGTTTTTCTGTTCCTGTGTTATTTTGTTGAGAGTAATGGCTTCCAACTTCATCTATGTCCCTGCAATGGTCATGATCTCATTCCTTTTTGTGGCTACATAGTACTCCACAGTGTATATATACCACATTTTCTTTATCCAGTCTATCATTGATGGGCATTTTGGTTGATACCATGTCTTTGTTATTGTGAATAGTGCTGCAATAAACATATGTATGCAAGGATTTTTATAACACAATGATTCATATTCCTTTGATATATTCCCAGTAATGGGATTATGGGGTGAAATGATAGTTCTGCCTGTAAATCTTTGAGGAATCACAAAACTGTCTTCTACAATGATTCAACTAACAACCAACAGTGTAAAAGTTTTCCTTTTTCTCTTCAACTTGGCCAGAATCTGCTGTTTTTGGACTTTTTAAATAATCACCATTCTGACTGGCATGAGATGGTATCTCATTACAGTTTTGATTTGCACTTCTCCAGTGATCAATGATGTTTAGCTTTTCTTCATTTTTTGGCCTCCTGTATGTCTATTTTTGAGAAGTGTTTGTTATGTCCTTTGCCTACTTTTTAATAGGGTTTTTTTTTTCTTGTACATTTGTTTAACTTCCTTGTAGACTCTGGATATTAGACCTTTGTCAGATGAAGAGGTTGCAAAAATTATCTCCCATTCTGTAGGTTATGTGTTAGCTCTGATGATAGCTTCTTTTGCTGTGCATAAACTCTTTAGTTTAATTAGATCCCACTTGTCAAGTTTTGCTTTTGTTGCAATTGCTTTTGAAGTTTTCATCATGAAATATTTGCCCATGCCTATGTCTTGAATGGTATTGGCTACATTTTCTTCTAGGGTTTTTTATAGTTTGGAGTTTTCAGTTTAAGTCTTTAATCCATCTCTAGTTAATTTTTGTATATGGTGTAAGGAAGCAGTTCAGTTTCAATTTTCTGCATATAGTTAGCCAGTACTCCCAGCACCATTTATTAAATAGGTACTTGTTTTTGTTATGTTTGTCAAATATCAGATGGTTGTGGGTGTGAAATCTTATTTCTGAGTTCACTATACTGTTCCATTGGTCTGTGTGTCTTTTATTGTACCAGTACCATGCTGTTTTGGTTACGGTAGCCTTTTAGTATAGTTTAAATCAGGTAGCATGATGCCTCCAGCTTTGTTCTTTTTGCTTAGGATTGTCTTAGCTATTCAGGTTCTTTTTTGGTTACATGTGAATTTAAAAATATTTTTTATCTAATATTGTGAATAATGTCAATGGTAGTTTAATGGGAATAGCATTGAACCTATAAACTACTTTGAACAGTCTGGCCATTTTTATAATATTGATTCTTCCTATTCATGAGCATGGAATATTCTCCAAATTGTTTCTCTCCTCTCTGATTTACTTGAACAGTGGCTTGTAGTTGCTCTTGAAGAGGTCCTTCACTTTTTTGTGTTAGCTGTATTCCAGGTATTTTATTCTTTTTGTAGCAATTATGAATGGGACTTCATTCATGATTTGGCTCTTTGCTTGCCTGATGTTGATATATAGGAATGCTAGTAGTTTTTGCATATTAGTTTTATATACTGAGATTTTGCAAAAGTTGCTTATCAGTTTAAGAGGCTTTTGGGCTGAGATGTTGGGGTTTTCTGATACAGTATTATGTCATTTGCAAACAAAGATAATTTGAGTTTCTCTCTTCCTATTTGAATGTACTCTACTTCTTTCTCTTGATTCATTTCCTTGGCCAGAACTTCCAATACTATGTTCAATAGGAGTGATGAGGGAGGGCATCCTTGTCTTGTGATAATTTTCAAGGGGAATACTTCCAGGTTTTACCCATTCAGCATGATATCAGCTGTGGGCTTGTCATAAATTGCTCTTATCATTTTGAAGAATGCTCCTTTAATATCTAGTTTATTGAGTTTTTAACATAAAGAGATGTTGAATTTTATCAAAGGCCTTTTCTACATCTATTGAGATAATCGTGTTTTTTCTGTCTTTAGTTCTGTTTATGTGATGAATCATAATTATTGATTTGCATATGTTGAACTAACCTTGCTTCCTGGGAATGAAGCGAACTTGATCATGATGGATAAGTTTTTTGATGGGCTGATGGACTTGGTTTATCCATATTTTGCTGAGGATTTTTGCATAATGTTCATCAAGGATATTGGCCTGAAGTTTTTTTGTTGTTGTTGTATCTCTGCCAGGTTGTGGTATCAAGATGATGCTAACCTCATGGAATATGTTAGGGAAGAATCCTTCCTTTTCAACATTTTGGAACAGTTTTAGTAGAAATGGTACCAGCTTTTCTTTGTACCTCTGGTAGAATTCTGCTGGTCATGAGCTCTTTATGGTCGGTAGTCTATTTATTATATTACTGTCTCAAATTCAGAACTCATTGTTGGTCTTTTCAGGGATTCAGTTTCTTCCTGATTTAGTTTTGGGTGCAGCCATGTGTCCAGGAATTTATCCATTTCTTCTAAATTTTCTAGTTTATGTACATAAAAGTATTTATCATATTCTCTGATGGTTGTTTGTATTTCTGTGGGGTCAGTGGTTACATCACCATTGTCATTTCTGATTGTGTTTATTTGCTTCTTCTCTCTTTTCCTATTAGTTGAGCTAGTGGTCTATCCTTGGTTTTTATCTTAATTTCATTATTTACCCAAGAGTCATTCAGGAGCAGATTGTTCAATTTCCATGTAGTTGTGTGATTTTGAGTAAATTTCTTAGTCTCGAGTTCTAATTTTATTGTGTTGTGGTCTGAGAGACTGTTTTGATTCCAGTTCTTTTGCATTTGATGCGGAGTGTTTTACTTCTGATTATGTTATCAATTTTAGAGTAAGTGCCATGTGGCAATGAGAAGAATTTATAGTCTGTTGTTTTTGGGTGGAGAGTTTGGTAGTTATCTAGCAGGTCCAGTTCACCCAGAACTGAATTCGGGTCCTGAATATCTTCGTGAATTTTCCATCTCAATGATCTATGTAATATTGTCAGTGGATGTTAAAGTTTCTTATTATTATTGTGTGGGAATCTAAGTTTCTTTGTAGGTCTTTAAGAACTTGCATTATGAATACAGGTGCTCCTGTGTTGGGTACATGTATATTTAAGATAGTTAGCTTTTTTTGCTGTTGTTGAACTGAACCCTCTACCATTATGGAATGCCATTCTTTGTCTTTTTTTTTTTTTTAATCTTTGTTGATGTAAAGACTGTTTTGCTAGAAACTAGGGATTGCAACCCCTGCTTTATTTTGTTTTCCATTTTTTCGGTAAATTTTCCTCCAATTGCTTCATTTTGAGCCTATGTGTGTCTGCACATAAGATGGATCTCTTGAAGACAGCATACCAATGGGTTTTGGCTCTTTATCTCTCTTGCCATTCTGTGTCTTTTAACTGGGGACATATAGGCCATTTACATTTAAGATTAGTATTGTTATATATGAATTTGATCCTGCATCATGATGCTAGCTGATTATTTTGCAGGCTTGTTTATGTGGTTGCTTTATAGTGTCACTGGTGTGTGTATTTCAGTGTGTTTTTTTAGTGGCTAGTAATGGTTTTTCTTTTCCATATTTTGTGCTTCCTTCAGGAGTTTTGCAAGGCTGGCCTGATGGTAGTGAATTCCCTCAACATTCGCTTGTGTAAAAAGGATCTTATTTCTCTTTCACTTATGAAGCTTAGTGTCACTGCATACAAAATTCTGGGTTAAAAATTCTTTTCTGTAAAACTGTTGAATATTGGCCCCCCAATCTCTTCTGGCTTGTAGGGTTTCCTCTGATAGGTCTGCTGTCAGTATGGTGGGCTTCCCTTTCTAGGTGACCTGGACTTTCTCTCTGGCTTCCCTTAACATTTTTTCTTTCATTTCAACCTTGGAGAATCTGATGATTATGTGTCTTGGGGTAGATATTTTTGTGGAGTATCTTACTGGAGTTCTCTGCATTTCTTGAATTTGAATGTTGGCCTATCTTGCTAGGTTAGGGAAATTCTCCTGGATGATATCCCGAAGTATGTTTTCCAATTTGGTTCCATTCTCCCTGTGTCTTTCAGGTACCTCAACCAGTTATAGGCTCAATCTCCTTATAAAATCCCATATTCAATATATACAGCTCTGTGTATAGAACCCAGGGCCCTGGTGGTGTGGGTTCACAAGTAGGTCTCCTGGTCCATGGGTTGCAACCATCTCTGGGAGAAGTGTGGTCTCCCTGGTGGGGGTCATACAATCACTCACTGCTTCCCTTGGTTGGTGAGTGGGGGTTCCTTTGGCTAAGTGCCACTCCCAGGTGGGACATCATCCCACTTGCTTTTCTTCATTCTCTGTGGGTCAAGTTGTTTGCCTAGTCAGTCTCAATGCAAGAACTTGGTTATTTAAGTTGAAGGTGCTGGATTCATTCACTGCTTTCATTCCTCTCCGTGAGTGCTGTGTACCACAGCTGCTTCTAGTCAGCCATCTTGGCCCCTCCTCTAATTTTTTTTTAATAGCACCTTGTCCATCAAAGGAATATTAAGGACAATAGACTTTACCTACTTCATAATCTTACCTATGGCTGATCCTGATGGAAATTTTTATTGCCAAATGATTTTAGTATTTATGACATCATGGATTTTAAATCTAAAAGCCACAACCTGTCTAATTCCTTTTTGGCTGTTTGTTTTTCATATTTTTGCTTTTGTTTTTTTGAGACAGGGTCTTGCTCCATCACCCAGGCTAGAATGCAGTGGCTCAATCATGGCTCACTGCAACCTCTGCCTCCTGGGTTCAAGCAATCCTCCCACCTTGCCCTCCTGAGTAGCTGCAACTACAGGCATATACCACCATGCCTGGCTAATATTTTAAATTTCTAGTATAGAAGAGGTCTTGCTATATTGTCCAGGCTAGTCTTGAACTCCTGAGTTCAAGCAATCCTCCTGCCTCAGCCTCCCCAAGTGCTAGGAATACAGATGTGAGCCATGGCACTCAGCCTGTCTCACTTCTTATCAGGCTGGGCCTAAATCCACAGGGAATTTTGTATTACTCAAGCCAATAGCAAAAGAGAAGAACTTGAACAATCTGAAGTATTGAATACCACAGAGAGAATGACTTAGAATGTTTGTTCTTGGTGGTTTATTAAATACAATACCTTTTCTTTTCACTTGTTGCTAGTTTCGGTGTTTACTCTAAGATTTACAATGTGCATTCTTAACCAGAGTCTCTACTTTCAAATAATATACCACTTCACAGGTAAGAATCTTATAACAGCATATTTTCATTTTCACCTCCCCATCCTTTGTATACTCTTTTAAAACATTTTAGTTCTACATGTTATAAACCCTACCCTTCCTTCATTGTTATTAAAAGAAAGACTTTCATATTTGCCATGTATTTGTCATGTTCAGTATTTTTCATTCTTTTTTTTAGAGCCAAGTTCTCATCTGGTATCATTTTTCTTCAGTGTGAAAAACTTTCTATATTATTTCTTTAAATCCAATTCTATAGGCAACAAATTCTCTGTTTTATTTGTCTGAAAATTTCCTTATTATGCCTCCATGTTTAAAGATATTTTTGCTAGATTTAGAATATAATTTGATTGTTTATTTTTTTCTTTCACCACTTTTAAAGTGGTTTTTTATTTTTTCTTCATTTGCCTCATTTCTTTTGAAATGTCCTTAGTAATTTTTAAAAAAAATTTCTCTCTATATCCTCATCTTCCCCCTCATCTCTAGTAGAATTAAATCTTCTTTATTGTGGTTCTCTGAAATGTATTTATAATGTGCCTTTGTCTGATACTTGGTTTTGTGTGTGTGTGTGTGTGTGTGTCTGTGTGTGTGTGTGTCTATGTTGTGTTTATGTATATGTATCCTACTCTGGTTCACTGAGCTCCTTGAACCTTCAGATTAAAAGTTTATATCAAATTGAGAAAATTTGAGGGCATTATTTCTTTATACTTCCCACATGCTTTTTGTATCTTTCTGGGACTCAGTACTCACATATGCTACAATGCTTGATATTGTCCCAGTGGCCTCTGACGTTGTGTTTATTGTTTAGTACTTTTTATCTGTGTCTTAGTTTGGATGATTTTTCATTGCAATATCTTCCAATTCACTAATCTTTACTTTGGCAGTATCCAATCTGCTGTTAATCATATTCACTGAGTTTTTCACTTCAGATATTATATATTTCATCTTTAGCATTTCCACCTGGAACTTTTTTATAGCTTTCTTTTCTCTTCAGATTAAACTTATCTTTTTAGTTTAACACTTGAACATAATGTATTTATAATAGCAGTTTTAAAGCTATTTTTTCTGATAATTTTATTATTTCTGTTATTTTGGGCTTGTTCCTGTTGGCTAACTTTTCACCTGGCTCTTCATCTCATTTTTCTCCATTTGTTATGGTTAGTAACTTTTTCTTTGGATGTTAGACACTCTCATCTAATAGATAAATATGTGAAATATCATATTTTATGTTATTTAAGTTTTTTATCCTAAAAAATCTTGAAAAATGTTTTAACTAGCCTTTAATTTGTTTGCAGATTAGCTTCATCATTTTTAAGCCTTATTTTTAGCAGTGTATTGGAGTAGTTCCCATAGGGCCAGTTGTCCCTGAATGCCCCCCTCTAGCTGATTGGAATTCACTTGTCTCCTAGCTTAGTTTGAGCTCTGGGCATTGTTCAGTTTACAGCTCCCTGAGATCTCTTTGCCTGGCTTTATGAATTTTTCACTCTATGCATGTGTAGCTCAGTATTCAATAACATATTCAAAGGTGCCCTGTGCATCGATGAAGGTTTCTGACGGTTTTCCTCTCTGTGTTTCTCTTCTCTCTAGTACTACTTCCACAAATTTCGTCTGTCTTGGCTTCCCCAAACTCTGATCTCTACCTACTCAATGAGTTAAAATTACCATGCTCTGTCTGTTTGAGTTCTTTCTCTCTCTGTCAAAATCTGGAACGTTATCCCAAGCAGAATGCCTGGGCAATTGAAATTTGTTTCCTTTGTAATCACAGCAAGGGAATCTTAGCACTCTCAGCAATCATAGTCCTAGGCTGCCTATTGTCCAGTGTCTAAAAATAGTTGTTCCACATATTTTGTTTAGTTTTCTAGTTGTTTACATTACAGAGCTAATGTTGTTAACAGTGACTCCCACTGTAACTGTAATTTTTTGAGAAAAATTTGCTTCTTGCTCCTGCAATGAACTAAATACATGGCACACCTCTCTCTTAATTGTTGAAAAACACATGACTGTTATACTTAAGCTTCTTAGAGACACACCAATGTTTATGTTAAATTATCATAGGGGATTAAATGACCACAGCTACTCAAAAGAAGTCCTAGCACTTGTAATGAAACCAAAACTACTTCCCCTCTGCAGTTCCTGTTGAAAGCTGCTGTCACTGGGACCCAATGCAAAGCACGTTTATTTGATCTAGCTTTTGTCTGGTTAGTATTTTTGCCACATTTCTTGTAGCTTGCCAGATCAATCTATGCCCAGTGATGTCAGAAGCATTGTTCAATGCTATTTATTGTTAGTAACTTACGTAATTTATGGTTAATTTTGAAATTCAATGAATAGTTGCCAGAATAGACACTCTCTAAATCACCAAAGTAAATAATAAATGTCCCTTCCAATAAGAATTCTGGGCTTAGAGAATTTTAGTCCTTAAAACAATGGAAAGAAAGAGAAAAAGAAAAGAAATAAAACGACAAGTAGTTTTGTGGCTTTTTTGTTTGTTTGTTTTTCTTTCAGGTCTCCGTTTTATAAAAATTATGTCCAATGTATACTCACAAATTTATGTAGTTTTCTATGTTGGTGACTCAAGAGTTAAATTTTCATTCTTTATCTAAAAAGAAAAGGATTTCCCTAGCTTCCTTCCTGTTTTCAATTTTACTAGGTAATTTAAAAGCAATTTCTACTCTTTAAATATGAGTATATGGATCAAGTATAAGCTGACAGATTTCTACATAATAATTATTGATAAATGGCAACCTATAGTAGAGTGTGGAATGGCAGATGGGGGGAGTGGACAAGAAGGCGCTTGGCGAGGAAGGTGGAGCTGCTCGGTGGGAGGCACCAAGATCAATTCAATTCGATACCTTCTCATTGACCATTTGCAAGAAGATGAACAGATGTTTGAAGTAAAATGTTTTTAGATTACAGAATAGAAACATTAAAGAGGGAAAAGGATCTCACATTAGAGCTATAAAAGGTAGGAAAACACTGAAAGCAGAAACACTACAGACACAGAGTAGGCAGCATCAAAGTATGAGTCTGTAACACATCAGACAATTTTTTAAAAAACGTTATTTCATGATGTCATGATGGTCGCTCTGTCTCCAGTTCTTAGATGAAACTTTTTAATTTTGGAAGATCTTGTTGTTAAGTTTTTCTGTGACGACTATATCAGCAAGAACTGAAATGTGTGTGTGTGTGTGTGTGTGTGTGTGTGTGTGTGTGTGTGTTTCAGTTCTTCAAATTTAAATTTAGATATTGCAGGTATGATAAACTTTTTGGAAAAGCAAATTTCACTTAATTAGATCAAGGCTTTGCATGGCTACTTGTGCTACCCTCGACCTCTTCCCACTCTTCCAGATAAAACTGCTTTGTCCTTCTTTCCTTCCCCTTGAACCTGCCGAAAGGCCCTCAGACTTGTTGACCTCATCCAGCTCCCACTGGCTCTCCCCTTCTTGAACTCATGACTTGCATACAATCTAATGTGAAATTGATTTGAATTACCTAGTCTTGAAGGTGCATACATGGGGCATGCATGATCATTCCTCATTGTGAAAATGGAATTACAGGTTTCCAAGGGCTGTCATGGCTCTTTGGAATGCCTTCTGGGCACAGAGGAGCAGTGAAGATTTATCTGGTGATTTGGGTTCCAAATCTTCCGTGAACAAAGTTGAATAGAAGAAACCCTAATTTGAAGGATTATCTATTTAATTATTTGATCTTAGCATTTTCTCTGATATAATAGTTATTTCCTAGAACTAGGTTTACAGTAGGCAATGAGGACTCTGAAAACACACTGCAAATTCAAATACCTTCAGGGACCAGGCGTGTTAGTAGGCCAGCATACAAGCCTGTGACAAAAGGAATATGGGACATGTGGTAACCTAGAAAGCACAATTCCTACACCAAACCTGTACATAAAAATAGCTTATTAACTTCATTTTACAGATGGAGAAACTGAGGCAGGGAGAAATTAAGTGACTTACCTAAGGTCACCAGCATTAGAGCCAGGCTCAATCCAGGACATCCATTTGGCAACAGAATTTATGCTCTGGGTAGTCAAAAGTGTAGTTTGGAAACCCACACAGCAGGAAGTCTGTAAAGACTGAATGTCTCAGGAAGAGGAAAGAACTGAAATTGGTTAAACAATCTGACCACAGTCAAGAAAATAAGAAGAGCTTTAATCCCAAAGTTCACCCCTTTTCTCAACTAGGAAACATTCCTTTTTGTTAGATGAGGAGTCCTTCCCCAAGTGAGACCAGGTCAGGGCCTGCAGGAGCAAGTGCAGTGGGGTCCCCTGGCAGGACAGTGCTGTGGGAGGAGGGGTCCTGTAGAGTGTAAAGCATATGTGTAACATGGCAGGGATACTCACAAAAGGCTGGGGACTCATGAACGGAGGACGCTCTACCTCTCAAACACCTCCAAAATTGACCAGAGAGCTCAGGAAGTATTTCAATAGGAAATGCCATATGTGTCGATTGAGAACATTGAAACTGAGGCAGAGACCAGGAAGTCATCCGTTTAGAGATGACCCTATCCAAGGGAAAGACTAACCGTCAACCAATTTTGGCTTCCTACAATCTGGCAGTTTTCCTAAACACAGATTAAAAATGAATCATATTAGTTCATCTCTCCATTCAAAATGACTGAGAACACTATTTGTAGACATAATCATTGCTAAAAACCAGTTGGTTAAAAAAAAGCTACGAGCGATTTTCACTATACCCTTCCTCTCCAAATTTCATACTTCTTTTTTGCCATTTTATGTCTTTAAAGGCTCCCTGGTACCCCTCCAACTATAAGCTTTACAGTATTCTTCAAATTTTAGAGAGCAGAAGAAGGTACCTGAATACAGGCCTAGACTGACTTCTTTCTGGCTATAGAGACTGTGGAGAAAAAACATGGTGATAAAAAGATCCTACGCATGAATGATTGGGTCAGCACTGGTTGGATAACAGGCCCTTTGTTATCTTCTACAAATCTGCTTTAATGCTACTTTACAGTCCTAATCCCATAGGTCAGCAAGGAAACTTAATTAATACGTTTCAATCACTGTAAGTACCTTGGACAAAGGTAGTATATTGCAGTAATTCCGAAAAATGTTTTCAACCTCTGCAGATTTCCCTGGGGATGCTCTGTTGGCCAGATACATAAAATCCCTCTGCCTTTTGCTATTTTATTCACACTCTCTGATGGAGCTGACCGCAGACCCAGTCAGCTTGTTATACCTGTCACCAGCTGGAAGAAGAAAAAGAAAGGAAAACCTTTCTAGTGATTTGATGGGACTCAAAGCTAAATCATATGGCTCTTGAGCTTTAACTGAAGGGTATGTGTGTGTATGTTACTGCTTGCTTGGGTCCACATAACTGTAATTTGAGGCTGCCGACAATTGAGTGGGAAATGGCTTTTGCTGCTGAGTAGCTTTTTAATTTTTCTCAACAAAATGTGTACTGGTGTTAGGTATCTGTTGGTAATAGTGGCTGGCTGCATTATGTGATACCTTGGCTGGTAATCCCTCTATGTGGTTTTCCAAGTGGTTGTGTATCCTAAGAACACATAGGCATGAGGATAAAGGGGCTGGTCTCCAGTTGGTGCAATACAGATGCTCTGATGTCTGGATGCTTTGATAAAATAGAGAGACATGCCAGAATTGTCAAAGCATCTGGACTGGGTGCTGGTAAACTATAGGGCCCCTGAAATGATCCTGTATTCAGCAGGGAGCAGGCCAGGATTGAAAGAATCCAAGCTGCTTGGAAAGGAACACACCTACGTGGCAAAAAAGGGATTTTCTGACCTCATTTCTCCCTGATTCTCAGGCAGTTGTCTATGGATGGAATTGATCATGTCCTCATATTTTCCCATTTGCTCTATGTCCAAGCAATATGTCCTTTTTTGGGGGGGAAAACTGCCTGTTACAGGCCTTTGCTTTAGGCAGTTTCTCTTCTATTTATGGAGTTGGGATAGCTAGACATTACTAATTATCAGATCAATAACAAACCTCATTCATCAGTAACCGGTTTTAACGCTTCTGCATTATAGGGTCATATCCCCTATTTCTATGGCAACATCTTTCCATAGGACGTATTTTTTAATCCTGACAGTGGTGAGCATTCTTTAGTTTACGGAAGGATTTATCGTTAGTTTCCTAAACTCTCCCAATCCCAGATCCAGTGTTACATCTTAACTCCAGTTATCCCTATTTCATTGTGTAGCTGTTGGATCAATCCACAATACCTATACCCTCTGCCTAGCCATGGGCATCCATAAGGCATTTTTCCATATTTGATTATTTTTACTTATTCAAAATGTATTTATTGTTGTGTCTGCTAGGTACCAGAAGTGGGGCACCATCTCTTTTTGCAAAGAGCCTGTGGGCTAATAAAGAAGACAAATGTGAACAAATTATGGTTACAAAAGAAAGCCCATTTGAGTCAGCAGTCGACCTAAAAAAGTAAGAGTTTAAAGATAACCCTTTACCTATATCCTAGTGTGTATGTGTTGAAAGTATTGAGGTAATTACATAGGGTATGTAATTGTAAATTACGTTGCTTATTAGAAGCATTTATTGCTGGACAGCACTAGTTACATTAATTCAAAAAACATGCTTATTTTAGTATACCTTTGTACTAGGCATTGTTCTTAAAGACCCAGCAGATGCCAAGATGATGCTATCTCTCCTGCACTTTCAGGACAGTCACTGTCTAGCAGCGAGGAGAGCTACATTAATCTAACATTATATTAGTGCATGGCAAGTGCTAAGAAGTAAGAGGAGTCACAGCAGGCTCTGGGAGCCCATAGGAGTCACAGGAGACTCCAGGGTAGTGGCAAATTTGCCAAGGAAGGTTTTTCTCCTAATGGGTTGGGCTTTCTCCAAGCAGAAATGAGAAAGGCATTCCAAACAGAGGAAAGAGCATGTGCAAATAGTCAAAGACAGAAAAGCAGCAAGATGCTTTCTACATAGCAATAATCATAAATTAATAATTTTACTCGGTGGGTTTTTGGAACCAGTTTGCACTTTCAAAGCACTTTGTAGTGCATTATGAAATTTAATCTACATTTTGATTGGAAAAAAATAAAAGGTATGATATCATATCAAGGGAAAGCAAGAGAAACCCACTGTCATAATGAGCTGTGTCTGATTTAGAGCTCTGCTGTCATTTCCTCTCTGGGATGGAGCTGCTGGGAATTTTGGGTCTTTTCTTTGAGACAAGAGCTTCACTTGGTGTTTTGTCAGGACTGCCATTGGCCTGTGAGAGATGGGGTGGAGACAGTAACACTCATCTTTGTGCCTCACAAATGAATTCAGTTGTTATTTGGAGTTTTGCCATTCAGTAACAATTTTCCTTAAAACAATTTTAATCAACTATTAACTCAGTGGAATCTAAGCTAGCAGCCAGAATGCATGCATATGGCCTGAGGATAGCTACTCAAGAGACATCATTGGAATCAGCCTAGGTGAAACTACAAGATGTGAATGCCTCTCAAGAGAGATTTAAAATAGAAATCGATTCTATCAAAACTGTCTCAGTTACACTGACAAAATATCTCCCCATCCAAAAAAGTAGAACTATCTGAGAATGAAGACAAACGTGAAAATATTCTCGACAACAAGGAAGACATGAGGAACACAAACTTAATGTAGGACATAACTAGCAATTAATAGCCTTGTCAGTCTCTAGACCTTTTCTTGTCCCTTCTCTATGACCACTGCTAGTAAAGCTTGTAAGTATTCTGTAAACATTGCCCTATGATTGAACTAGATAAAATTTCATTTGTTAATTTTTACAATGGGGAAATGTGAAGGACAGGTAGGCAATTAGAATTGCCTTTGGCCACTTGGTTTTCAGGCTTTACAATTAGAAAGGGTCTTTTAGGCACCTTCTGTCCATTTCTTATTCTATTAGTATATACTCCCTGCTGTAGTGGATTAATTGAGTCACTACTAGAAAATTTCTTAGATTTTCCTTTGCTAATTGAAAAGGAATTCCAATCCCTAAGCTTCCCTGCAGGCTTCATGCAGACATTATTTTGGAAGATAACATGAAAGAGAAAATTGCTTGTGTTTCTTGTGCTTTTTTTCTTTAAAATTGAAAAAAAAATGTTGACCAATGGAGCCATGAGAAGTTATTTGAATTTTATATCAGATCAAGGTATATATATTTAGCTTATTTTTGGCTTAGGCACTAGTATATAATTATTCCAATGCTGATCTAAAGAAACCCTGGAAAGGCCTGACTTTTCTTCCCCTAAGTGGAATTCTACTTCTGATACATTTTGTCAGCCAGACTTCAATATTTTTTAAAGAGTAAACACTGAATTATATTGACTTAGTCATACAAAGCCTGAGTTAATAATGTTTTCACTAGATCACATTTACCTGTATTTTAAAGATTCACTCCACTAGAAAATATTTCCATTCTCTTTCAAATTCTTTTAAAAGTGAAAATTATTAATACTCTTTCTCTTTTGTTTGAAGATAATTGTCTATATTTTTGTTAGAAAGATTAATAAAATGAAACTCTTTTCTTTAAAATATAAAATGAATATCTTTGCTCCACTTTTATTCACTGATATCAAAATCGTTTTGTTACTAATTTAGGTCAGTGTCAAAGCCTCTGTTTTCTTAATTCATTTAAAAACTCAAGAATAACTTATTCTTTGCATGTATTTTTAAAATGCCAATTGCTCAGAACTGAGAGTGTTTAAGAAGCTTTAAGAGCCATCATTTTATTTCATGCTGATTAGACTCCATGATTTGATGGTTGTCTCATGGATATCTGGACAAGCTTCCTGAAACACTGCCTGAGCAGTGAGTTGCTGAATATGTTCACCATGACAATATTGTGAAGTCTGTTAAGCTGGCCCTGTTGTTTCAGAGAACACAAGAAAACTTAGTTTGTCAAATTTATTTTTTGCTCTTGTTACATGCTGCCCTTGTCTTCTTCCCCTGCCTCTTAAAGTCTTAAAGTAGAATAAGCAATTCCCTGAGATGAAAGACTTAATTATAGATGCTAGGAATCTTTTTTTTTTTTTTTTTTTTTGCAAGTAACATAAAATCAAATTTCTGCTGGCTCAAGCAAGGATTGAACTACAGGAGAAGTTCCAAAACAACTATCTCTAAGTTTTCGTTCTAGGTAGCAGTGATACTGATCAGTCCTTTAATCACCCTGGTGACGGAAGAAGACTAATACAGGAAGCATACTATAAAATACTTTACTAAGGGAGGAAGTATCCTGTGAAATCTATAAGCTTTTGCAAAAATTGCACATCTCTGATTTAGGCAGAAGGAGTCTATGGAGCAACAATGACATTAACATATCTCTAAGTGTTTGTGAACTAAGATTCTAAGAGACTATGGGCATAGTAAAGGGAGCCTTGGACTAGTAACAAAGGTAAAATATACCTATTTCATAATTATTTGATTTTCCACTTTCAGGACTGTGGAAATCTATGCCTACATGGTCAATGGAATGGTAAAGCGTTAAAGATCGGAATGGCTCAAGGTAAGTGTACAATTTGCATGGCTAGCCAGAGGGTAATACAACATGAGGGTACCCTATAGGGCTTGGCTCTGGGAGAAGTCAACAGTGATAGCAGAAAGTCATTGTTGGTCATCAGATCTAGGACTGGAGTGCTCAAGAAAATGATGTTTCCAATAACATGTTAGGAAGAATTCAAGTTCAATGAGGCAGTAGAGTTCGGGATATAGTCCAAGAGCGTACCAGTGTGTCAGGTCTTCTCTGTTTGAAAGTTGGCCAATGATGTGGAGCAGACTTACTATTTTAAGAAAGTTCAAGATTTTGGACACTTAGTTTCTCTTTGGGAACGACTTAACTGGGGTTACAGAGTTTTATGAGTATAATATGACAAAATCAAATACATTTAAAATCTTGATTCATGCTATAAATGTGGAAAATAGCAGTTAGTAAGAAGGAAATTAGAGTGGCTAAATTCAAGTACTCTCTGTTCCTTGGTGATATCTCATAAGAATGTACCAATGGCCTATTGGTGACTTTACATCTGAAGACTCAGGATTGGAAGAGATCATTGATGACATCAAGTATACAGTCACTACTAATATATTGTATTAGGCTGCTTATTTTTCTACATATGAGCATCTAGAACATACTTTAGTTAAATTATATTCTCCACTTCATCATTATGACCAACAATTATTTGTCTAAAGAAGACTATTTCATTTGTGAAATGCCAGCTTGTCATTTGGGAATTGAGAGAAGGCCTTTGTTCCCAAAATATTGTCTGACTTTAACATATGAGATTGGGTTAAGAGAAAAACTTTTTAGGGTACATACAAACTTACAAAATTTCTCATTAAGAAATCCACATGCCATCTCTTAGCTGAATCACTTCAACCTTAGAAGCATTACGGAAAGCTGAATGAACTGATAATTTTATTCTGGTCCACAAAAATTTTTAAGCGTTTCTTAACTTCAGCCTGTAAGTACTCTGTTGGAGAAGTTGAAACTTTCAGGTTTGAATTATGAAGAGATAAACTCAGAAAGTAGCAACTTCCTTTGCCTAGTGCTTCTGATATAAGTAAAAATGACAAAGGACCCACTCAAACTTCTTCATCCCTGTGCTTAAAACTCTATTGACAATAAAGACTCTCTATTACTTAGAAAAGTAAAATCTAAAGGGCTTATGAATGGAGATATGAAAACCTGATATAGCATTTAAAAAATAAGTTATTATTCTGAGTAATGATCTTTAGTATTTATTATTTTCCCTGATAGAAAACTTTCTCCATTTTCCTACTTGATCAATCAATATTAAATGTGATGTGGCCTGATTGTTCTTCTATTTTCAGATGTGGGATCAGGTTTTAATGTGATATCCTTGTATTTCAATAATTATGTCCCATTACCAAATTGATTTAAATTACTTTCCCAATATGTCATTTTACTTCACAGTAATTACAGGAAATTAATCATTCACTGGGTTTTTATAGAATTCCTACCATAAATGTTTGAAACATGCTAGAAACTCGGTATAGCACAATAATCAAGGCAGACAAGATTCCTGCTGTATTCATTTGCTAGGGCTGCTGTGACAAAGACCATGAACTGGGAGGCTTAAACAGAAATTTATTGCCTATCCTTAGGAGAAAGTGTTTCACCAGAGCTTAACCTGCTGGGGTTTGATCAGAATCTAATTGACCTTGGGGAAGGAAAATACTCAACTGCAGGCCCCTCTAGCTTCCCTGTGGAGGAGAGGAAATATCCAACTGCAGCCCACTCTAGCCATCCTTTCCTAACTAAAAGGTGAGAGACTGAGAGACAGTTGTGAAGTTCAAGTCCAGAGGCACAGGATCACTAAAAGACTAATGCCCAATTATAGGACTATAGAACATTTTCCCTCCCCGCAGTTTACTACCATATTACTAAAGACCTATATTTATACAAATTCCTTTTACTCAGTACAATATATCCAATTATCAAGAAAACATTATGAGGCATACTGAAAAGCAAAAAACACAGTTTGAGGAGATAAATCTAGCATCAGCACCGGAACTCACATGTAGCAAGGATGTTGCAATTATCCTATTGGGAATTTAAAACAACTATGGTTAAGATGTTAAGGGCTCTAATGAATAAAGTAGGCATCATGCAAGACCAGATGAGCAATGCAAACAGAGAGATGAAAATTCTAAGAAATAACTGAAAGGAAATTCCAGAGATCAAAAGCAACTGTAACAGAAATGAGTAACACTTTTGATGGACTTATTAGTAGACTGGACACAGCTTAAGAAAGAGTCTCTGACCTTGAAATCTCAATAGAAACCTCCAAAACTGAAAAGCAAGCAAGCAAACAAACAAATAAAAAGGACTGAAAAAGAAGAACATAATTTCCAAGAACAATGGGACAAATACCAAAGATGGAATGTACGTGTAGTGAGAATACCAGAAAGAGAAGAAAAAGAAGTACAAAAGAAATACTTGAAGTAGTGACTGAGAAGCTCCCCCAAGTTAATGTCAGATACCAAAGCACAGGTTCAAGAAGTTCTGAGAACAGCAGTCAATATAAATGCCAAAAACCAAAACCAAAAACTAAAAACTATGCATAGGCATCCTATATTCAAACTACAGAAAAATCAAAGATTAGCCGGGAGCGGTGGCTCACGCCTGTAATCCCAGCACTTTGGGAGGCCAAGGCGGGTGGATCACGAGGTCAAGAGATCGAGACCATCCTGGTCAACACGGTGAAACCCCGTCTCTACTAAAA
>NW_016107660.1:823680-833615 GCF_001604975.1 Cebus imitator | reverse complement strand
AAAAAAAAAATGTTCTGAAAGAATCCAGAAGGAAAAAAATGCTTTACCTATACAGGAGCGAAGGTAAGAACTATATCTGATTCCCCTCAGAAACCATAAAAATAAAAAGAGAGTGAAGCGAAATATTTAAAGTCCTGGGGGGAAAAAAAAACCAAAATCTAAAATTACATGTCTTGCAAAATTATCCAAAGAAAATAAAGAAGTAAAGACTTTCTCAGACAAAAAATAAGTGATGGAATTTGTTGCCAGGATACCTTGCAAGAATTACTAAAAGATATGCTCTTTAGGGAGGAGGAAAGTTATTATATATAGGCCAGACGTTTGGGTCAACAAATAAAAAGGAAAAACATCAGAGAAGGAACAAGGGAAAGCAAAATGAAAACATCTGTTTTTTCTTATTTTTAATTGAGTAAACAGAAAACAATTTGTTCAATATAATAATAACAACGGTTATATATACATATTGATATATATATACATATTGATACATATACATGTATATACACATATATATATACATACTGTACCAATTTTATGTATGCTCATGTGTAAGGGAAATGAATGACAGCAATAGCAAAAAGGAAGAAAGGGAGGAATTATGATTACTGTGTTATTATAAAGTACTAGCACTATCTGTGAGGTGGTATAGCGTTATTTAAAAGCGGAATTGGACTACTTGTAGAATTAGAATATAAAATACTATAAAATGCTGAATTAAAATCACAAAAAGCAAAAAAAAAGTGTGGAAGAGAAAACTCAAACCAGAAGAAAAAGACAATCTGAATTTGCCTCTATCTGTTTTTAAAAGTGAATCGATAATTAATAACATTCCAAAACAGAAAGCACTAGGCCCAGACAGTTCACTGGTGAATTCTACCAAACATTAAGACGGAAATTATACCAACTCTGTACAATCCAGTTCAATGGATGGAAGCAGAGGGAATACTTCCTAACTCTATCCATTAGGCCGGAATTACCCTAACACCAAAGCCATACAAAGACAATATAAGAAAAGAATACTGCAGAGCAATCTCTCTCATGAGAATAGATGCAAAAATCCTCCACAAAATATTAGCAAATTGAATCTAACAGTTTATAAAAAGAATAATACAAGGTGACCAAGGGGAATTTATCCTAGTCATACATGGCCAGAAAAGTCTATTAAATTACACATAAAAAAATAATATCCCACCTGTTTTTCTTTCTACCATTCTATTTTCTGATACTATCTGCCATTAACAAAACAAACCATCATTCAAAATACAAGGGGTCTGATGATGCAGCTTGTAAAGATCATCATCCCAGGGCCCAGAGCTGAGTGGAGAAGGTGGATAATAGACACGCAGCAGCAGACACAGGATAACAATACTTGTAGCCTAGAAGTGATTAGGAATTGGAATTTTGAGAGAGACTTAGATCATCCAGAAGTAAACGTAAGCAGACAAAAAGAAGGACTAGGAGCACCATTTGTTAAACGTCGACATTTGAAAGTCTAGGAAAAGTACAAAAAAGATTTAAAGAGTAGTTAGGAAAGCAGAGAAGTGTAACATCTCACTCAGAAAAAAAAAAAAAAAAAAAAAAAAAAAAAGTGTTCCAAGAAGCAGAGAGCAGTCAACCCTGTTAAACACTGCGGTGAAGCAAAATGAAGTTAGAAAGAGTAAATGAAGTTCAACTTACACAGTGGCCATTTAGGAACTCAGTGGGTAGCTACTCTGAAGTGGTGGGGGTGGAAAGCATACTGTACCAACTGGAAGAATAAATAGGAGCTGACGGAACAGAACAAATCTAGCTAATTTATGCCTGCAGGAGAGTAGGAAATATGAAAGCTTATTCCCCCCAACTCCCCTCTCTTTTTTAAGGATGAGAAACTAGCTTGTGTTGTAAATGCTGTCAATACGCCTAAAATGGTCGTGGTCTTCTCTGGACACAGCCCAGCTTCTACAGGAAGGTGACGTTACCATTGCTCTTTAGGAAGCTATAGTGCCTCCAGGGCTGGATCCTTCGAGAGAACCAAGAGTCAGCAGACTTGAAGGGGGGCTACCAATTAAAATGCCTGCTGACAACTGGTTCTCTTTATTGCTCTGTGAATATCCATAGTGCATGGCTTTTCAGAGAGGGTTCGGTGGACGAGCGGTTCTGTTTGTTTAATTCCACTGAGATTGTCAGAGTAGTCCCTGATGCCAGTTTGATGACAGGAGAAAGCCTTTCCAGCCTTCCCTCTGCTTCCTCTCACCAAGGCATTTGATTTTTACCACTGATCTTGGGATTTAAACATGAATCTCTAAAGTGTTAGATTTCCTCGGAAGACCAGATGTTGGAGGAGAAAACCATTGGGCTGTTCTCTATTATCACATTCTTGTGTTACTGTGACATATGGTGTGAAGCAAATATTAGTGCACGGAAATATAAGACATCAGGATGCATCTGAATTATTTCTCCCCAGTCACATTTGATCTGTGAATATCGGAAACACTCCATTTCATAGCCGTAATTATCATTCAAAGTGAATCATGCATTTGGGGGGCATAAAATGAGATGCTTCAGAACGCAGGCGATTACCAACTATTACATATTCCTCCAAAGAAAGATTTGAATTAGACGGTCATTGCACAGGTTTGCTGCTTTAGGATGTGGCAAAGAGAAGCTAAGGTGAAGGATACATTAAAATAGATTAACACTAAGGAAGTGCTGCTTTTTTCCTTTTATCTTCAGTCCCAGAAATCAGTTTCTATAGGGTGGCTTTGTGGGGTTTTGTTTATAGTTTTTGTTTGTTTATTAAATTTTATTTATCATTTTGATTTTATTATACAGACTTTCTTGAAATTTAAAATCTTTAGATCAAATGTTTATAGACCACATGTTTTCCAACATTCTCCATTATATTTTCAGAGGCATGGTTGCATAGAAATGCACTTGGCTTTTAGATACATAAATGTTGTTTAAAATGATCATTAATGTGAGACGGTATCAAGATAAACACTGAGTATTAGAGAAGCTGTGAGCAAATGCTAAATTTAGTGGTAGAGGTAAAGGGAATGTTTGGAAGAAAATTTAAGGTTAATTTAGTTCCAGTCAGTTAAATGGACAAAGTCAAGGGTACTGAGAGTCCAAATTAAAAATCAGCAAATCTGCTGATGTTGCAACAGTTATGTTTTAAGGAAAACGCTCTAACCTGTCCATTGTTATTTTGCTGTCTTAGTGTTGCCTCCGTTGCCCTCTGACTTATACTACAAAACACATTTATTGGAGCTAGGGTAAGATTTTGAAATTTATACAAAACATTGCACTGAATATTAAATAAAGTGAATATTATCCTAATTAGCTTATAGCCTGTCGATATAGGGGAGAGAATAGGGAGTTCTTACAGTTCATTTTTTAGAAACAACTTCAAAATTTGTTGCCTTAAGCACTGCAAGTGGTTCTCTTTCCCTGGGAAACCTCCCTCATTTGATACGTGTACGTACTCTTTTTTTTTTTTTTTTTTTTTTTTTTGAGACGGAGTTTCGCTCTTGTTACCCAGGCTGGAGTGCAATGGCGCGATCTCGGCTCACCGCAACCTCCGCCTCCTGGGTTCAGGCAATCCTCCTGCCCCAGCCTCCTGAGTCACTGGGATTACAGGCACGCGCCACCATGCCCAGCTAATTTTTTGTATTTTTAGTAGAGACGGGGTTTCACCATGTTGACCAGGATGGTCTCGATCTCTTGACCTCGTGATCCACCCGCCTCGGCCTCCCAAAGTGCTGGGATTACAGGCTTGAGCCACCACGCCCGGCCACGTGTACATACTCTTTCCCATCATGTCCTCTCTCCCTTTCCGTATCCCTGTCTCCCAAAAAACTCACACTCAGGTTATGTCACTGTGCCTTCTTTTGACATTTCTGATTATATATATTCCATCTAGTAATCACCTCTTTGCTTTCCAAATCAACTCCTCTTGTAATCAGACTATTTAGAACTAATGACTTTTTAACACGGCAACCTCACATTTGCAATGAAGTTTGAGATGAAGATACGAGAAAAAGAGAGTTCCTTAGCTTCCTTAGGGGCAATGAAGTTTATTTTTTTTTCTTTTTTAAGTTAGGGGTAAGATCCATATTTTTCCTTCACCTGCTAGGGAGGCCTGTGTGTAGTCAATTATCTTGCTTTCCCCTCTGCACTCTCCACCCCTCGTCCTCATGATAGTCTTTTATGCATGTTTAAGTCTTGATTCAAGATCTACATCTTCCACGATGAATCTGTCTCTGGTATCCCCTGGCAGGCTTATTCTGTACTTCCTATGTCCCCACATCACATTGTATTCTATTTTTTTGTATGCTCCCTAGACCATAATGTCCTTTAAGTGAAATTCCTATCTTATTCTCATTCTTATCACTAGCGCTTAGCATAGTACACAGCCTATAACAACAAAAACATTAATAAGAAAATATAAACACAAAAAATGTAAAACAGTTATAAGAATATAAAGCAAACAATATTTATTGAGGGCTTACTACAGGTCAATATTTGTCGTAATGAATTTACATGTTAAAATGGCTAGAAGTAGGTATGATTGCAAGGAACAGAAAACCCAAAAATAGCAGGTAGTTAAAATGATAGAAGTTTATTTTTCTCTCATATTCAAGAAGTTTCAAAGTTGTAGCTCTGGGCATGATAACCACCCCATGGTAGCAAGGACCCAGGCTCTTTGTTCCTCTCAATGCTTCCTGGTTGATTTCTACCTTTAGGGTCATCTCGTGCTTCAAGACAAACCCTAGAGCTTCTGGAGTTCCAGTTAGGATGCCCAAATTTCAGTCATCAGGGAAAGAGAAAAGGAACAAACTCTCCTACCCACCTCTTTTAAAGCTCTCTTCCCAGAAGTTGAATGTGGCACTTCTGCTTGTCCCTTATTAGCTGAAGCTCAGTCATAAGACCATTTCTAACTGAAAGACAGGGCGAGAAATGAAATTTTTATTCCAGGCAGCCATGTGCCCACATTCAAATTGGGGATTATATTAGTAAGGAAGGAAGTGAGAATTGACATTAAGAAGCAATTAGAAGTCCTTAACATTCATGCATTATGACACTGAATTTTCTCAACAACCCTGTGAATCCTAACTCTAAAGTACTATCATTATTTGCATTCGTTCGCTTGACAAATGTGATTGAACATGAATGTGCCTTAGACCTAGTTCTAGGGCCCTGGGTTTGGTAGGAAATAAGTGCCTGTCCTTTTGGAGGCTTTATTCTAATTGAGAAGGCAGACGTAAAACAAACACATATATAATACAAGTCAGGACAGTCATAAATTCTATGAGAAAGTTAATTAGCATAAGGGAATGGTATATAATACTGTTAGTTGAAATACAGTCATCCTGAAAGAACTTTAAAGAAATAATTTCTGAGCAATGAGCTGAGTGGAGCTGTAGAAACATCTAGGAGGTTTCTAGGCAAAAGAAACAAAAACACCTTCAGATGGATATTACCAAGTGAGTGAAAACACTGGTGCATGTTAAATTAAGTCAGAGAGAGGGAGGCAGAGCCAGAATGAGTAAGATTGTAGACAGTGATACAAAGTTGTGGGTTTTGCTTTGAGTTTCATGGGGGCAATTGGAGGTTTTTGAGCTGGTGAGTGGAATAATTAGATTTATGTAATTAAATAAATCATTTTGGTTGCTGCCTAAATAGTGGGCTCATAGGGCAGCGGGCCAGTAGAATAGAAAGCAGAGGGAAAGCGAAGGGAACAAAAAGACTCTTTAGGGACACCAGGTAAGAGGCGAAGGTAGCTTGCGCTAGGATGCTGATACTGACACACATGATAAGTGATCAGAGTCAGGATATATTTTGAAGGTAGAGGTGAGTGTGATAAGGGTGAAAGATACCAAGGATGACTCCTAGATTTTTATGTTGGTTCATTTTATGTATCAACTTGGCTAGGCCATGGTACCTGGCTTTTGGTCAATCTCCAGTCTAGATGTTCTTATGAAAATATTTTTAGATACGTTTAATGTTTAAATCAGTAGATTTTTAATAAAGCAGGTTATTTTCAAGAGCCTCATCCAAACAGATGTAAGACTTAAGAGAAAGGACCAGCGTTCCCTAAGGAAGAAATCCTGCTTCCAGAGTCCTTGCAGACTGCCTAAGGACTGCAAAATCAGCTCTTCCCTGGAGCTCCTGCCTGCTGACATTCTTTGTAGTTTTCAGACTTGCCAGCTCTCAAAAGTATGAGCCAATTCCTTAAAATAAATCTCTCTCAGATATATAGATCTATCTATCTATGTATCATATATCTATCTACCTATCTGTCTATATATCGTGTGTATGTGTATGTGTGTGTATATATACACACATATATGATAGAACTAATAAGATGTGTATGTACACATTGCTTCTATTTATCTGAAGAACCATGCCTAATACAGGTTTGGATAACAAGAGTTGTTCTAAAGCAACAGAATCTTAAGGATGAGATTTCTGAATTGGTTATGGGGTTTCTGGAACTGGTTCTCTAACTATATTTAAAGGCAGTAATGACTATTTCTAGAATTAAAAATAGTATAGATAGTACATCGTGTGATATATCAAGTTAGATACCCAAAATATTGCCATGGATATTTATAACCAAATACCTGTAACAGGTGAAATTTTCAGTGACCATAATCAATACTGATAAGAGACAAAAGTGACCATGTATTTGATACCCTAGAACATTTTTGTTAAACTGATGAGTATAAAGAGATTGGCTGGTTGCCCCTTATTGATGTAGACAAAGTGGGGACATAAAAGGATGAATTCAGGGATTCGAATTCCCAGCTCACTCCATGTATAAATGACCTAACATTTCATATAAATGCCCTGGAAGAAACTTTTGTCTCCTGCAGCCAAAAAGCTGAGATTGCTGAAAACTAAACACAGAGTAATTTGCAAGTAGCTGAATTACAATCCAAATTGAATTCTTAAGCTCACAGGGTGTCTGCTGTTAAAGTGGAGGCATTAATTGGAAAGGAATGGGATCCTGAAAATTGGAATGGGGACATGTGGGAAGATCCTGATGAAGCTGGGGGCATTAAACTCCTACATTCTGGTGATTCTTTGTCTGTAGAAGAAGCCCACTTCTTCTCTATCTGAAAAGATTACTTCTGCTTTGCCTGAGGAAAGACTAATGGTCACCTCTGAGGTTACTGCTTTATAAAACACTGCTGATTCTCCCCAGGACCCACCCTTGCATCATTTTTTTCTCTAGACCTATAACTAGACTCAAGTCTCAGTAGGCCTCTAAAGATGAAACACAAATTGTGCCCAATGAAGAGGTTGCTACACTACAAAATAACTGAATGATTTTTCTAATTTATACAGACAGAAATCTGGAGAATGTGTGGGAGTGGATATTGAAACCACCCAATGGATTCACCTTGCCTGCTGCCTAGAGAGAGTCAATTTATTGAGACAGGATAAGTACAATAGAGAAAAAGTAGTTCACACAGAGCAGGCTGTATGGAAGACCAGAGTTTTATTATTCCTCAAATCTGTCTCCCTGCACATTCATGGATCAGAGTTTCTAAGGACAATTTAGTGGGTGGAGGAAGGCCAGTGAGTTGAGAATGCTGATTGGTTGGATAAGAGATAAAATCACCCACTAGGAAAGGCCCAGAGGACACAGCTTTCACCATAGCAGTGAGAAATGAATTTGTGAGGGGAACAATGCGCGTTTGAAGAGCTTGTGATAGCTCTTCTCTGTAGGTCAGAAATTACAATAGTAATTGCTGCCACTGGATTGGTAAACCTAAATGCAATCAGGATAACTATGTTCCAGGGTTGCAGGGACCAAGTAATGGCATTTAGTCACCAAAGGCAAAGTAAGCATGGTTACCATGATGGAACAGAATCAAAACAGCAATCAGAATAAAATGACTCACACAGACCTATGATGTTAGCTAGTTAATCACAGTAAATGGTTAGGCAGAAGTTTGGCCTTATTCTTGTCTTTATTTTGAGATTAAGTCTGGAAACTGATGTGGGTACTGAGGTGAAAAGAGGTAGACTGTGATGGTTAATTTTATGTGTCAACTTGGCTATGCCATGATATCTAGTTTTTCAAACACCAGTTTAGATGTCATGAAGGTATTCTTTTTAGATGTGATTAACATTTAAATCAGTAGAGTTTGAGAAAAGCAGATTCCTGCACTACTCCATAATGTGAGTGGGCCTTGTCCAGTCAGTTTGAAGGCCTTAAGAAAAAATTGGGGTACCATGAAGAAGAATGAATTCTGCCTTTGCATCTTGTTTGGATTCAAGGTAAAACATAAACTCCTACATTTCTAACCTTTCAACCTTCCCTGCAGATTTTACACTTGCCAATCCTCATAATTATGAAAGTTAATTTCCTAAACTAAATCCCTCTTTCTATATGAATACCCGCATTATTGGCTCTGCTTCTCTGGAAAGCCCTGGCTAATACAGTTTTCATCTGAACAACAGGATGAGTGGTTGTATAACAAGAGGAGAAAGACAGAAAAATTAATGGGAGTGCATAGGGAGGAAGAGAAGAGGTAGAGAAAAGCATGAATTTTATTTTAGACATGCCAATTTTGAGAACCGTATTAGTCAACCATGTGGAGGTGTTGAGGAAGCAAGTAGTAAATAAATTTAATGCTCAGAGGAGAAGTTAGCACTAGAAATCTAAAACTGGGAGTCATCAACATATAGAAGATGTTTAAAACATTGGTACTAATTTCAATTATAGAGAGAATGTAGCTAGAAAATAGAAGAGGGCTTAGGACTGAGTCCTGAGGAAGTCCAATATTTTGAGGTCAGAAAGAATAAAGATAATCAAGAAAAGGAAACTGAAAATGAACTGTCATAGAGGGGGAAGAAAACCCAGGAGACTATAATCATCCAGGAGATGAATAACGAAGGTGTTTTAAGAACAGGGGATCTATCAACTGTGTCAGGTACTGCTGAGAATTGGGAATTATTCATTAGATTTGGCATACTGAAGGTTCATAGTGACCTTGAGAAGTAGAATATCAGTGAACTCTAAGGACAAGACTGACAAGGATGGTTTTAAGAGAAAATAACCATTAAGGAGGAAGAGGTATGTATCAGTCTGTTTTCATGGGGCTGATAAAGACATACCTGATACTAGGAAGAAAAAGAGGTTTAATTGGATTTGCAGTTCCACATGGCAGGGGAAGTCTCAAAATCATGGCAGGAGGTGAAAGCTACTTCTTACATGGAGCCACAAAATAAAATGAGAAGGATGCAAAATCGGAAACCCCAGATAAAACCATCAGCTCTCATGAGATTTGTATACTACCACAAGAACACTATGAAGGAAACTGCCCCCAAGATTCAAATTATTTCCCACTGGGTCCCTCCCACAACAGTTGGAATTATGGGAGTACAATTCAAGATGAGATTTGGGTGGGGACGCAGAGCAAAACCATATCAAGGTAGAAAGTAGAGACAATTTTCTGGGGAGGTTCGCTATAAAGATGAGCAGAGAAATGGGCAGTGCTTCAGGATTTCATGGGATTTAAAGGCAGAGGCAGTCTAGTGGGAGTGCAGAAGAAGAAATGTGTTCTGACTACCCATTGATAGAGAAACCCCAAAAAAGCCAATTAGAAAACTTTTCATTTCAGCTTTTCACTAAGTTAATATTTTTAAAATATTGAACATTGAATGTTTGGACTCTTCCTAAGATTTTTATGCATTACTAGGAAAATTCTAGCACAGTCTAAGATAAAGAGGTAAGACATCTAGCACAGTATAAGATAAGAGGGCCAAAATACATTACGTTATATCTAAAAGTTGTTCTTACATTCGCTCTATAAGAACACCTTACTAAAACAACGTCCAGGAAATTGTTTTGTTTTCTTTCTTTCTCTCTTTCTTTCTTCTCTTTCTTTTCTTTTCTTTTCTTTTCTCTTCTCTTCTCTTCTCTTCTCTTCTCTTCTCTT
>NW_016107660.1:799077-823645 GCF_001604975.1 Cebus imitator | reverse complement strand
TTTCTTTCTTCCTTTCTTTCCTTTCTTTCTTTCTCTCTTTCTCTCTCTCTTTCTTTCCTTCCTTCCTTCCTTCCTTCTTTCCTTCCTTCCTTCCTTCCTTCCTTCCTTCCTTCTTTCCTTCCTTCCTGCCTTCCTTCCTTCCTTCCTTCCTTCCTTCCTGCCTGCCTGCCTGCCTTCCTTCCATGGGAGATATTTTGTATGGTGAAAGTAGCAAAGCAGTACAGAGAGAAAAAGAGTGCTGGGGAGAAAGAGTAATTGTAATAGAAAGGCAATTGAACAGTCAAAAGAGAAAGAGATGGAGTACATTCATGGAAGGCTGTCATTAAATAAGAGGATAAGAGCAAGGAGAGTTAAATAGGAGCAGTGAGGCTGAATATATGCATAAAAATGCAGACAGATTACTAGATTTGGTGATGGGGAAATGTGGTAAGTTTCTTCTAATTGCTTCAAATCTCTGCTCCAATGAAATAGGAGTTGAGGTCATCATCTGAACATGCAGTGGTAGGAAGATGGTTAGAGTTCTGAGTAGAAGAAAAATGTACAAAATGTTGTCTGGGAGAGTGGAAACAGGAATTATTTCAGGAAATGTAGAATGATTGCTGGGCTGTGCTGAGGCCTCCTTGGGATTTCCCATCACAAATTTAGAATAAGCCTAGTTAGTACATTGTGTTTTACTTCAGGTACACTGAGGTTCTATGAAGCAGTTGCAGAGGGGTGATGAGTCAGGTTTAAATCAAGGTGGAGTTTGTCATTTAAGAATTACATGGGTGGTGGTAGGCAGAATTCTGAAGATGTCCTTCCAGGATTTCCATCCCCTGCATTATTCAGACACGACTCCAGGTCCTGCTGTGAAGGGGCTTTGCAGAATAATTAAGGTTATTAATCAGCTGAATTTAAGATGGGAGATTGTTCTGCATTAGCCGGATGGATCCAATTTAATTACACGAGCTATTAAAAGTAGAGAGATGAGTCAAAAGGCGAGATCAAAGAAACTCAAAGTGTGAGAAGGTTTTGATTTATCTTGTTGCCTCTGAAATGTAATGGTCCATATGAAAGGACTAGAAACATATAGTCGCTATGCATGGCCTCCATCCAGCAGCTAGCAAGGAAGTAGAAATCTCAGTCCTACAACCTTGAGGAACTGGATTCGCCAACAATCTGAAGGAGTTTAGAAGTTCCCAGAACCTCCAGATTTCTGACCTATGAACTGTGATATAACAAATGAGTGTTCTTTTCAAATAAGTTCATGGTACTTTGTCTCAGCAGCAATATAAAACTAATATACATGTAGTGAAGGTCAAGTTGTATGCAAAGGGTGATTATTAGTAATGGACATGTGATCCTGCCTAGCTCTGTGTAAGTAAGTAACATGAGAGAGGTAATAAGAAAAAGTGGATTAAAACTCCTGATTGATTGGAGAATAATTGGAATCCAGGTTTTAAAAGACATAAGTCAGAAAGAGATGACATCTAGGACATGGCATGGCTGCAAGAGCAGATGGTTGAGATGGGAGATGAAAGATAAGATTGTTGAAAGAGGAATTGTGTTGGACTGAATGTTTGTTCCTCCCCACCAAAAATATGCATGTTAAAATCCTAACCCCCAATGTGAAGGTATTAGGAGGTAGGTCCTTTGGGAAATGATTAGACCATTAGGATAGAGCCATCATGAATCTGATTAGTACTCTTATAAAAGAGACCCCAGAGAATTTCCTTACCCCTTCCATCATGTAAAGGCGCAGTAAAAAGAAGGCCATCTAAGATCCGGGAAGTGAGCCCTCAACAGATACTGAATCTGCTGGTGCCTTGAACTTGGACTTCCCATTCTGCAGAACTGTAAGGAATAAATGTTTGCTGTTTAAGCTACACAGGCTATGGGATATTTGTTGCAGCAGCCTGAAAAGATGAAGTCATGAATTATTGTTAAAGGCCGAGATGGTGGATGGATCATCTGTATGTCTGATGAGGACACATAAGATGGTGACAGGAATATTGGTAGAAAGAAATCTAGTGACTAAGCTAGGTGCTAAAGTCTTGGGTAAGGGTGAGAAATGGTCAGGGGCACTGATGGATGACTGTGTAAAGAAAGTATGGTGGGTAGTATAGCCTGATGGCATTTGCTTTAAAGGACATTGGATTTGGGGCCATAGAAGGAAGAAATAATGTAGATATGGTAACAAAGAACAAAAATGGTATCCATCCCACCAAAAAGTCCTAGGCTACACAGGATTGTGATGGTAAAGAAATAACTACCATAGGAGGGAACATTAGGAAACCATTCACTTTCCCTAACAGAAAGAAGGTGATGGGACTACTTAGAGTGTGGGGTTTTTTTTTCTAATGCTAGATTATGAATTTTAAAGAGCAAAGTGGAGGGGATTTGTGGTTCAGGAAAAGTAAGAGCTTGAGCTGGATTCAGGTGTATACAGAACCACAGGAAAATAGCAGTGTTTGTAAAGAAAGATATCATATGCATCTTGGTCCTCTTGTGGAAATATAAGGCATTAGAGTCTTTTTGGAGAAGGGGGACCATCATTCTAATGTTAGCTCCTGCCTTGAGATTGATTTTTTTAGGCAATGGAGAGATATGCTAGTGTTATAGGGGTAATCTTATTAGGTGCATGGGAAATTCTCTAGGATTTCCTTAAATCCTGATGTTTTGCATTTAATAAAACAGAAGCACAGAGATTAGGTAAAAATTAGAAGTTTTTTCAGCAAGTGAGTGGCAGAACTGAAACTCAAATTTGAGCAATTGGACTTCACAGCAGGTATTTCTAACAATAGTGCTAAAATTACTCAAAAATGCCTGTTGACTAAATAGATGAATACAGTCAAAGCCTGTTATTTAGGAAAAATGTCCTTGTGATGGGTTATAGTGCTGCCAATTTGCTGAACATCCATCACTAGTGAGATGCAGAGCTGGGTTGATGAGACTTCCAAGACTGCAACTGTATCATAAATGCAATACTCTTCTGCCTTGTTTTCTTTCTTAGAACACTTGCCCTAGAATCCCAGTCACCATGCTGTGAGGAAGTCCAATCAGCATGGAGAGAAATAGAGGCCTACAGGCCTTCAAGCCCAGCTGATCTATCAGCAAATAACCAGCACTAACTTGCCAGCCATGGGAAGGAGCTATCTTGGGAGCTGATCACCCAGCCCCAAAGTGTGCTCTCAACTGCTGCCATATGGAGCAGATGCTGTCTTTTCTATTAATTATTGCCCACAATTCATATTCATGAGAAAAACAAACAACTGCTGCTATTTTAAGCCACAGAATTTAGAAGTTTGTAATGTAGCAATGAGTATTCACAATAGTGTATGAGTGTATATATATATGAATATACATATATATATATATATGTATGTATATATGCACACGCACACACACGCACACACACCATGGAATACAGAGTTAATTCAGGTGTATGCAGAACCATAGGAAAATAGTAGTGTTTGTGAAGAAAGATACCATAAAAAAGAATAAATCATGTCTTTTGCAGCAACGTGGATGGAACTAGAGGCTGTTATCTTAAGTGAAACACCTCAGAAACAGAAAGTCATATACAACTCCCACAAGTGGGAGCTAAATAATGTTTACACACAGACATAGAGTGTGGAATAGTAGACACTGGAGTCTCAGAAGGGTGGGCAGTTGAGGGATGAAAAATTACTTAAAAGTAGTCAGTGTACATTCCTTGGGTGACAGTTACACTAAAATTGCAGACTTTACCAGTATTACACAATATATTCATGTAACAAAACTGCACTGGAATCCCTTAAATTTATACAATAAAATAAATAAGCCAGGCATGGTGGCTCATGGCTGTAATCTCAGAACATTGGGAAGCTGAGGTGGGAGGATTCCTTGGGGCCAGGAGTTCAAGACCATCTGGGCAACATAGTGGAACCCTGTCTCTATATAAACATGAAGAAGAGGAAAGAGAAGGAGATGTAATAACTTGAACATTCTACTACCAAGCTACCTGATGTCCCTAGGTTTCTGCTTCCACATCTGTAAAATCAGGCTCAGATCATAAGCCTCAGAGAGTTGCTATATACATTTATGAAAAGCATAAATTATGTATATTCTGGCATGATAGGTAGGTGCTCAATCGAAGTTGCCCTCCTCCCTCACCCCCTCAGTATCCTCCCAGATTAGACAAAATAACTAGACTTGCTTTGAAAAAATCCATTTTTTTTTCTCCTTATACATACCAAGTGGGCAAAAATATAGAAGAAAGATTGTTCTATCTGCTGATTTTCTTTCCCAGTATAGGTCATTCTCTCACTTCATTCAGGTTTCTGCTCAAATATCATCTCCCTAGAGAAGTCTGTATGGGCTTCCCTCTATAAAAAATAGTATACAGCTGTCCTCCCTTCTGTCCTTCCCTATCCATTAAGGTACACTATTTTTCCTTATAGTATTGATCATCATTTGGATGTTATATACAGTATTTGTGTGTGTGTATGTGTATGTGTGTGTGTGTATGTGTGTGTGTGTTTGTATTGTCCCACTCAATTAAAATGGAAATTTCATGAGAGCAGGGAATTTTCACTGTCTTGCCCTCTACTGTCTTCTGTAGCACCTGAAACATGCCTGATATACAATGGGGATTCCATAAATAAGTTCTTGAATGGCTAAATGAATGACTTCTTTCTGGCATAGTTCTTCCCCTTGTTCTAATTTACTTCTTTTAGATGGTATGCAGAAGAACATGTTGAATGGAACATTGACTTCAAGATTAGGAAGTCAGACAGACTCTAAGAAAGGCAAAGGCAGTCAAATATGCCAATTACTTCAGAAGGGTAATGGCATATTTTGAAATTTGGAGGCTGCTTCATTAAAATTCATTTTGTGCTACATAAAATAAGGAATCGGGAGCCTGACAGAAATGAAATTCAAATAGGCATTCATTTCCTTTATCTTTTTACAAGACAGATCAATTAGTAATTTTATGGTTGAAAAAACCCATTTTTAAATGTTATGCGAGACTTAGTGTAATATCAAATCTGGCCTAATGTCACCTTTATTAAGGAATTGAAAGCACTTTTACATCTGTTCATTCACTAAAAAAAATACTGAGGAGCACATTTTTCACCATCTAAAGTTTATAATGGAAAAGAAAAATGGGCATAGAAATGATCTCGTTGCATAATTAACTCTTCCAAAAGTAAAAGCAAGAGATACGCACCGGACAGGAATGTTTCCAGAGTTGCCTTTACATTTGTAAACCGTACCACAGAAACCCTCCAAAACAGGTGTCATGGAGAGTCCAGATGGCCTCAACCAGGGGCCAGGAAGCCTGACAGCTTCTGCTGAATCTCTGGCCACTCTTATGGGCTCACTGGGTTTGGCTGCATGAGCACCTGGCTGGGGGGCAGCCAAGGAGACACGCAGGGGGCGTTGGATGAGAAACAAGAGTTTCCAAGTGAGAGGTTCCTGTGCTGCTGGAGAATTGCCTCCCTCTCACCATGGAGTTATAAAACTGAGATCCAGGTCATTTATGGATACTAAAGATCCTGGACATCTTTTACATATGAGAGTGTAGTGGTTATTTAACCTCAGTAACTTAGGTTATTACATTCTGCCATCTGAAATTTCCCCTGCCATCCTATCAGCTGCGGTATGTGCCTTTGCATTTCAGTTCTGTCTAGGGTTTCTGTGTACTATTAAGCAGCTTGCTAAGCTCTCTCTGGGCAACAGTAGAGCATGTATTCTTTATGAGCTGGGTGTTGGGGGTGAGGATGTGGGATGCTGTTCTAGCAGGGTGGATCCAGTTCTAGCAGGGTGTTTCCCTTGCATAATTATAAACAAGGAGAACTTTGGCCCTTTTGATTGCAAACAGAGCTTTGGGAAAGTGATACTGATTGATGAGTGTAGTTCCTGCCAGTGAGAGTGAGGTAGCAATGGAATTTTCCAAGTCACAAAACAGATGATAGAATCGCTACCTGATGGCAGGATTTCTAAGAGATAATTACTGAGCAAGCAGACCTACCGAGGAGAGCTTAAGGATGCATAATCAAAGTAATATAAAGGTGTTCACATCTTTTTCTCTCTTTAGCTTCTCCGCTAACATAGACTCCATGTAGCATTCATGTTCTAGAAAAGCTTAGCCACGGTGGTAGAGAAAATGTTGAAGGATACTGAAAAGTTGCAATTCCCCCAAATACTCACCTTCTCCTTCCCCCACAGCACTTTGCTAGATCAAGGTTTTGCATATTAACCCAGGGAATTCATGTCCTCTACATGCTTTGTTGGTTATCATCATTCTCTTTCCTGCCATTCACCTTTGTGATGTGCAGATGGCCTTGAGTCTGAACTATAATTCATGGCCCTCAGAAAAATTTTTAGTAACAGTAACTTTACTGTATGTAGGCTTTACAATTTCATTCATATTCCTGTCTTTCTCCTATATTAACCTTAGGCAAACAATGTTGAAATTTAATTTCTGGACATTGTCAGGAAGGAAAGATTTTTTTTCTGCATTCTATGTTCTGTAACTGGGGGCCTGTGAATTAAACTAATAAAAGACATATTAACAGGAGAAAAGACAAAGGCATACCTTTTAAATTAACATTTATGTATATTAGAGTCACAGAAAATAAGTGAAACTCAAAGAAATAGTTAAACTCAGGGGTTATATACCACTCTAACAAAGGAAAGGAGATTTGGGCTTCAAAGGTCAATAAATCATGGGGAAGTAACTGGAAAATATCTGACGGAACTAATGAAAGATAAATGTTATTTTAGTTCAGTTTGTTTATATAAACTCATTTCTGCATAAATGCTTCATCTCCAGTGATAAAAGTTGGTCTTCACTTCCTGGTAAGATGGGGGGTAACTTCACAAAGGGAAAGTATGCGCTGTTTTTAGGTAGATAAGTGAAAGGCAGAGATCTCTTCCTGAATCTGTTGATTCTCAGTTGCCTTCAGTTCAGAATAGTCCTTGTGCCAAAGTAGCAAATGTTGGGATGACAAATCCTGATCCTTTTTAACACTTATCTGCAGGATCACTGATATGCCATTTGTTGGGGACAGGAATGTTAATATACTTTTGCAGTAAAGTTTCATTTATATCTATGAAAGCTCTGAAGTTGAAAATCCTTTACTAGAGTAATCTCTGTAAAGTTGTCAAGGTAATTGTGACAAATCTCACAGTTGCTTGTGACCTAGAATATATTATGACAATGCAGCTAAGAACTGATACACTGGACAGTGAGATTAGTCCGCAGTTCCTCACCATGAGGTTAACATTTAACCCAGTTGACAGAAGGAGACCTGGGACACATAAATATTGATGGCTAAGTAAGAGAGGCCAGAGAGAAAAAGAGCAAATTAAATAATAGCATTGAGGATTCTGTGCTGGCAAGTGGTCACCATACAGGAGAATATAGTCAGCTGGAAAGTTGAGGATAACTGAAATCCAACCTAACCTTCTTCCTGAACCCAGAGGCCAAAACTGCATCCATGAGCTAGAGCCAGATGCTCTTATTTATTACCCGATTTGCTTTAAACTGGATCCTTTTATATAAGTATGTTAATATTTAATTGAGAAGTATTAGCAAATTTTCAATTAGGTTCCAGTGGGCTTTTCACCTGTAAAATAGTCTTTTTTCTTCCTTGAATGCAAGAGTCAGTGAGTAAAATTATGGATCAAGATCAGGTCACCATTTTGAAATGCAAGATATGGATGTGAATGAATTGAGGTGAGGAATCAAGTGCACTTGGGAAAATTTAAAGGATAATTTTCACTCCCCTCTGGTCACTAATGGTCTTGCTGAAGAACTCTTCCAGAGAATAGTGTGATTAGTGTTATATAAACAAAGCCTTAATTATTAGCTTTCAATGACTTCTTAGAGGTGTCCTCAGGCTTGACCCATGTACAGATCTGGATGAGAAAAATTTTCTTCTCTACTTTTAGGTGTCTGCTTAAAAGCCAATTCTTGTTTCCACTCCTGTTGAGAAGCACAGGATTTTCTGAAAAGTCTGTGGAAAGGCAGTTTAACTATTTTAGGTAACTGTTTCCAGTAAAACGGCAGAAAGAATTAAGGGAAACAGGGTGAATTTTCTGGCCTGGCAACTGGCCAAAACAAAGGCTAATTCACTTCTATTATGTCTTGAATGGCAACAGTTTTAGGGCCAACTGCCTCTTCTGTTAAAATGCTTCTGCTGTATTTTTGAACTGTCCCTCCTCAATGCTGCTGAATCTGAAGTTATTACATTAGCTATTAATTTCTGTGTTTCATGGGGCATTTTTGTTTTGTTGTTTTGAAACCTTAAAGCCTCTGTTTTAAAGACTCATCACCCCAACTGACAGAAGATACCCCTATCTCCATGTATTAGTTTCTATTTGCTATGATTTTCCTCCTTAGGCTAAAGCGCACTTTAATTGAATGAAACCCTCATATTGTGCACAAGTTGGATAAAGAGCTCAGAGCCCTACCAAAGAGTGGTTTATCTGATTAAACGGCTTGTATAAAACATGGTTGACTTTGTGTTTCAAACTCCAAGTTCAGAGACATGTAAATCTCTCTTGGGAGGCTGAAAATAGGGTCGAAGGTTGGACAGTACCAAGAACCTTCCAATTTTAATAATAATAATAAAAAGCTGCTACCTCAGTTGGGCCACATTTAACCTGGAAATGGAATGGAATGGAAAGCCAGATTGCTTTATAATTGACAGCTTTGTCTCCCAGCAGATGGCTGTAATTTTCCAAATGTGCCAAACGCAGACTCCAGAATTTTCAAGTTTGTAGGGAAAACAGAAAGGACAAATATTTATTGTAATTACAACATTTGTACATTGGATATAGTTTCACAGCCTTTTAATCCTCCTGGATTAGAAAATACAGGGTGACTTTTTTTTTCCTTGCCAGTTGAAGTTTGTTTATCAACATTTTAAAACCCATTTCAAAATTTAAAAATAAGGTCATACAGAAACGGATCTCTTTTTAGTTTGCTTCCTGGTAAATCTATACATAAGCCCATTTAGAGAGTTTGAATCAACATGTTATAGCTCCCAATCAGAGCTGCCACATCCAAATTCAAGTGGTGTAGTCAACTCTAGATTTGCCTGAGGAAATGATCCAGGTTTCAATTTTATTTTTCTTCTCACTGATCACTGCTGGTTAATTCTTGTCAAGAAGGTCAGTTGGGGATCTCTCAAGTGATTTACATAATTAGGTTCTCTGCGTAGTCTATGGAAATTACTTCTGGGGTAACCAGAGCCACATTTGATCAATCCCATCAGATTATGTCTACCTCCATTGTTAGCAAATCATTAGTTGGTATCTGCATTATGATCATCCTGAAAAGCACTGAGCTAGTTTCAGCAATAAATTGTAATTCAAATGTAAGTTCCTGGGACAGAAATCAAGGTTTTTTTTTTATAGCTTTTGGGTAATGGGTATAAATATGAAAAACAGCACAGGTAAATGTGGGTTCAAGTCACACCTCTCCCACGTTAGGTATGGCTGCATTTGGCAAGTCAATTAACATTTCTTGGATGAGTTCCTGACTTGTCAATTCCAAGCACTTAAGAATGTTATGATGATTGAGTGAGATGATGCATATGAAATGAGATCTAAACTGTAAAGCAACCTACACTTGTAAAATGGTTACCAGTAGGTAATTCCAGGTAGCTCCCTGGAAAAATTCCATTAATTTATCAGAGCTTGTTGAGCTCCAACATAATTTATAGACACTAATAGTGATATTTGCATTCTACTTTTCCATTATATGAATCTTAAATTCCAAGTTCTAGTTTTCATGACAATTTTACCAAAGTTTCAGCCTCTTTACCCATTTTTTTTTTTGCCAAATCAATCTAATGCTTATAACTTACTTCACTCACTTAAAAAAACATTTATAAAATGCAAAGGATCCAACAGTTTACTAGAGATTTTAGGGAATACAAAGATGAAATGCACCTCAAGAAGTTCTTTCTCCAGCTGACTTGAAATCTGGTACTTTTGATAATTTCCACATTTTGCAGTCTGGCGCTACTAAAACCAGATTTGTCTTCATGAATGACAGCACTTCACACGCTGGAAGGTGGCCAATGTTTCCACCCCAAGTCTCCTCAGGATCACTATTCAATAATTATGCATTTTCCAAAGGACAAAGCCAAACTCCTTAATATTAACATTCAAGCCTCCTCCATTTCTGAGTTGGCCTCAATCTTTCTTTCCAGTTGTACTTTCTACCCCCTCAGGACTATTCTTTTTTTTTTCTTTGAGATGGAATTTCGCTCTTGTTACCCAGGCTGGAGTGCAATGGCACGATCTTGGCTCACTGTAACCTCCGCCTCCTGGGCTCAGGCAATTCTCCTGCCTCAGCCTCCTGAGTCGCTGGGATTACAGGCACACGCCAGCATGCCCAGCTGATTTTTTGTGTTTTTAGTAGAGATGGGGTTTCACCATGTTGACCAGGATGGTCTCGATCTCTTGACCTCGTGATCCACCCACCTCGGCCTCCCAAAGTGCTGGGATTACAGACTTGAGCCATCACACCCGGCCCAGGACTATTCTTATCCCACCACCACACCCTCCTCTATTCCAGCTTATAGAACCACTTGTATTTCTTGCGACATACCTAGCTTTCATGCCACCATGTTCCTCCTCCATTCTCCATTCTTCTGTCTCCAACTACATTTGCTTGGAAAACCTGTGTTGAAAATCTCAGAACTACCTTAAACATCTCCTCCTAAGAGATACCTTCACTGATCTCCCAGGAAAGTTACCTTCTCCTTGATGTTACCACTGAACTTTGCCACTTCAGCATCAAGCTCATCACACTGGCTTGCCCTCGTTTTCTTTTTGTGGCAGACTCTCCTATTGAACAACAAGATCTATTATGTCTAGGAACTATTTTCCTTTGTTTTTCTGGTGTTTCATATGGTTTTTCATTCCTTTTAAGTAATCAATGCTGTTTGTGGAATGAATGAAAGGAAAGATTTTATGGAGGAAGAAATTGGGGCCTAATTTCATAGTTGGTGGGGAATCACTAAAGATATTAGTTAAGAATACTTTCTTGAAGAAAGTGAAGAGTTGCACTTTAGGGTGGCTAACCTGTTGGTCATAGGGAGAAGGACTGAGGGCAAAGTGGGTTAAAGAAAAAGAAAGGCAGGGATGCTAAGTGAGCTACTGCAATAGTCCAAGGATGAAGTAAGAAAGAGTTAAAATAGTTAAATGGAGTATGAACAGGAGAAATTATGACATATTAAAGAGCTGACTGTGCCTGTCACTAGAGATATTTACAAATATTTTTCCTTTCTTTATAGCACATGGTACAACTGGATTTTCTTTGACACCTTTGAAGTTAATGGCTACTTGATTACCTTTAACTAGTGAAGTGTGACTAGGAGTGTGTATGCCACATCCAAGCAGAAGCTCTAATAACTAGTACATAATCTGCTGCATTCTATTTTAATGCCTCAATGATATTGAATTCACGTGTCAAGATGAAACCTCTGTCAGCTCTGTTCCCAAATGGACTATGTTGAGCAGAGTTTTCCTGCCAACCGTATCAGACATGTAGTATGAGTAAGAAATTAATTTCTGTATATCAAACTATTGAAATTGGGTAATTGTCACTGCAGCAAGACCTGGCTTATACCGACTTATGAGGATTCCACAGCTGATAGAGGAGAGCATGTAGAAAATACTAAAATTGATCATGGCAGAGTATAAATATGTTAGCATGAGTAAGTGACAAGCTGCTATGTAAGATTGTTCATGACATGCACTTCACAACTGCAGTGTTCCTATTTAAATCACAGTCTATCTGAATTGTGGCCCTGAGACGTCTAGATGTGCAGAATAGTCCAGGGAATAATTCATTAAGAAAAAATAAGTTATTGTTTACTGCCTCGTAAATGATATTTTGAGTGCTGGAGATAGAAGGACAAAATAGAATTGATTCCTGTCTGTGATACGGTCAGAGACCACCACAATGTGCCAGGTCTGATATAGACACTGTGTGTAGTTAGAGGAAAAAGCAACAAGTTCTGTTAATTGTAGTTAAGCTGAGCTTTAAGGATAATTTAAAATTGTTCATGTGGAAGAGTTTCAGTCATTTTAGGCAGAAGATACAGAGAAGTAAGAGTATATGACACATTGGAGAAATAGCAACAGATCCATGCGGCTGTGATTTAGGTATGAATTTTGGAGGTGTGTGGAAATGGTAGGAAAAAACTTTGGAAAGTTAAGTTGGGGTCAATTAGGAAAATTTAATATACTGCTGATGATTGAGGCTTTATTTTTGGGACAAGAGTCCTGGATTTATGTTTTATGTTTGAAAAAACATATTAATATGAGATTTCTATCATATCATTGATAGAAATAAGGATATTAGATCAAAAGAGGAAGCTCATATATTTGGCTTATGATCTTTTGATTCGTTTTTGCAAAAAAATAAAAAAACAAACTTGAGAGAAAGAGTTTATTTTGTTCGTACTGATTCCAAGAATGAATCCATCTCTATTATTGGTGCTACTTTGAAATTTTATCAGGCTGAGTTTATCTTTTGAAAAACGTGGGCCATGACTTAGAAGCTGGAAAACTTTTTGTCATGCAAAGACTGCCTCTGTTGTAAGGGGATGTGATATGTAATCACGCAGGGCCATCACAACACCACCCAGGGCCAGAGAAGTTTTTGAGAACTTGTAAAAAGTCACCCAATTATAATCTGAATTTATCATTCCTCTGGAGAGCAAAGTTCAGTTAGATGAGCTTTATGTCTGGTCTTTTTTGTTTTTTGGCTTTTAAGGTCTTCCCTATAGTGACATTTATAATGATAGATTGCCACCTGTAACGTGGACAATGATTTCTGGTTAACGTTTGGCAGTTCGGGCATTACTCTAAAATGCTGATGTCTAATTCTGCTGCATCATCAGAATGTGAAATAAGACCTTTAGGCAACCTTCCCATGATGAAATTATTGCTTTTAGTCCTGTGCAGCCCGTTACTTTATTTATAAGCTTTTCAGATACATTATTCTGTGTTAACAGTTTTAACTATCCAATATTTCCTCTGCTTTGTCAACACATAGATAAAAATTGGACAAGAGGAAGTGTCCTAGTGGTGGTGCAAATGACCATCACAATAGCATAGCTGGTCCCTGAAAATTCTCGTCTGACTATGTAAATCTACTAAACTTTAAAGCCTTTACACATTGGCGAGGACCCCATGAAAATACAACCATCAGAGAGAAGGGAAAATTAGAGAGTTATGAATGGCCTACTGAGACATACATGTCAAAGTAGCTGCCAGGTGTTGGCATACCCAAAGTCAAAGGAGAGCTTGATTTGAATTTTAATTTGTTTGAGGATAAAGCATGATAGTTATTGCCTACCCAAAGATCATTGTCCCAGGGGTTCTAAGAAATCTCCCCCAAATGAAGAAATATCTGGTCTAGGGAATCGAATGCCTGGCACAAGTAATCACTCAATTAATATTAGCTGTTAACATTACTCTTCCACTGAACTGAGAAATAAATATAAATTTTCAAGTTGAACTTAAAATCAAGTACTCTGTTGGCTTTTGTATTAATTAACCTATAGCCTATGATTCAGGTTATATATTTTTTTCTTAATTCTACCAAAGTTAAAGTGCAATTTAAACATTTCCCCCACCTCCTTAATAATGCTGGAGTTGGCAAAATAGAACCACCAATGTCTGATAATATGCGCTCCCTACCATGTTCAGTAGGGATATTTTTTAAAACATTGACTTAACTAAAAGTACCTCTGGAACTGTGATACCAGATCTCCCCATAACAAAATTAACCATTTTGCAACCACTAAGAATAACTATAATTACAGTTTTAGGAAGATGCAGCATGTTCCAGATACTTCATTGGGTTTCATTCTTATAAATATCTCATTTTAATTTCTCAGCAGACCTATGAGATAGGTAGTCTTCCCTTTTTTTCATATGAAGAAACTGAGATTCAGAAACTGGCTCAAACACACACTCAGTAATCGGTGAGCTATGATTGGAACCCACACTGAGTCTGAATCACTGCATATTTAATCCCTATAATCATGGCCTTCTCACTAGTGTAAACCCAGTGTGAGTTTTATTTCTTTCTTTGCATTATTCTATGCATCAAAAGCCTTCACAAATATGATTCCTTAGACTGTCTGAGTGATTGAGTGAGCCTCAATGCAAGGATTGTTAGGTTTCTCTGAAATACCCTTCCTTTGATAAATCTCTCAAAGGGAATAGTCCAAGGATAATAAATCGAGGCATCTCGGGGACTCATGGGAATTTACCTCTGTGATTGATGGAATGATCTGGCTGTCACTGGCATACATAGTAAATAAAGCCATAGAAATGCATGAGATTGCTACCTGAAAATTGACATTGGTTTGTTCATCTTCTTGGGGGAAGAATACAATTGAAAAGAAGGGAGCTGAGGGGGACCCATAAGAATGATTGATAGAAAGATACAGAGTTTAGATTAGAAAATGAGAAAAGAGAATGGAAGGTTTTCTTATTATATTACTGTTTCTTCAAAGTATGCCAGCACCCGTTTCTCAATGTGCTCACAATGTATATTGCACTCTGCTAGGCACCAAGGAAAAGAAAAAGAGAAAGGAAGAGAGAGAGAGTGAGAAAGAGAGAGACAGATGTGCTCTCTGCCCTTAAGGAGCTAATGATTTAATTAATGGATTGAAAATTAATTTGCACTGAGTTGAAGGGCATGAACACGAACAGCATAGACACATGTTTATCACCCAAGGCCACTTTTGCTGATTATTTCCTATCATTTGTCTTGAAGTAAATGGGTCTTCTAAGGAAGAAAAGCCAAGCTCTCTGGATCACAAAAGGCTAAGCAGGATATGAAATGCATTGTGTCAAAGGTATTCAGGCAAAGCATTCTTTAATATTCAAATGAAAGAAAACCAAGGCAAAAGATTATCTTTCATTATATGGCAAAAGAAAGCAGATAATTGATGATCAAAGTGGCAGAGATCTTTCGTGCCTTCTTTTACTTCAGATTTTAATAAGGGAATAATTTAAAAAACTGATAACTAAAGAGAGATATTTACCTGGGGTTATTTAAATGTGGCTTTCTCAGCCTCATATTTTACCTCGAAAATGTACTTACTCTTAATTTATATGTAATATAAATTGCAGACATTCTAGTGAGTCTGAGATGACTATCAAGTTGCCTTCCTGGGAGGGAAGAGATTGGCCAACTCTTTAGAAATTGTCCATCCTGGGTAATATGGTGAAACCTCATCTCTACGAAAAATACAAAACTTGGCAGGGCATGGTGGCATATGTCTGTAGTCCCAGCTATACGGGAAGCTGAAGTGGAAGGATCACCTGAGCCCAGGGATGTGGAGATTGCAGTGGACCTCAATCACACCACAGCACTCCAGCTTGGGTGACAGTGAGATTCTGTCTCAAACAACAAAATAAAAGAAATTGTTCAGGTATCAATGACCAAACCACAGTTTCATGAAAATGATAATGGAATAGAATGAAAATGATAATGGAAGGGAGTAAGTATTATGTAATGAAGAAATACCAGGAAATAAACAGTTCAAAAAAGAAAGGAAAGTATTATCTCTAACATTCAAGGAAACAGGAGGACAGCAGTTTCTAACAACCATGGGTTTAGACCTCTATAAACAAAATTGTGAACATTCCCCTTAAGACACTTAAAACTAGAGAAAATTGTATTTTCAGTAAAGTCTTTTCTAATTAAGTGTTCTGTATCTGACTGTGGGGTGTGGAATTAGCTGTGTCTTTGACTCCAAGTCTTTCCAGCATTTAATTCCAATTGGAAAATTTTAGTGTGAAACTACACTTCTGAAGTCTTAGCTGTTGAAAACTTGCTAATGACTGTGGGCTTATCGTCTCCTCTGAAAACACTTTTTTTTTTTTCCAGAACAGTTTCAAGGGAGTGACTGGACTAAGGGCCTACATTTCACATGGTAGGCATTCAATAAATGTGTGCTGAATATTTTTAAATGAATAAACCCTAACCACAATTAGAAACTATCTTTCTCTTACTGAACCTCCCTAATATAAAATCTGTGCCAATGACAGTCTATATGACAATGAGTAGGTTCATAATTCAGGCTTAGAATTCTGTTAGTGACTAAGCCCTTAGCCATTTAGATAGTCACAATTCATGTACTTACTTGAGTTTTGGGCAAATAATGACTGCCACTCAGGTTTAATGATAGTTTCACCTTGAAATTTTCAGAAGAAAAATGTCCCCTACCCACAAAATAATGTTTTCTCTGGATTACAATGATCATCTGAGAACAAAAGATGAAAAGGGAAGACTCTTGAGTAGTATGAGCTGTTTGTCACACATTAATACAAATCTCTTCCTTTCTGGGCACAAGATATCACAGACACCAGTCAAATTAAGTTAGGATGCTCTAACCACAGAAGGTTGCCTCTGTGGGCAAACAGAGGTGATATTTTACGGTATACACTTCTGTCCAGAGAAAGCTTCAAAGATTCCTCATACCCTGGGCCAGATGAAGGCTATAAAATCTTGCAAAGAAGTATTTTACATCTGGACTAATGTTTTCATTAATCATCAAAGACTGGATATGTACATTGTCTTTTAATAGCTGTGGTTCAAAATTCCCTGATATACTCCATAGTGTCCTTTAAAAAATTATTTATAGATTAGTGTCAGTTAAATGTTTTGATTTAAAGCTATTAGCAAAACAAAAACAGAACTTTGAAAAGGAAGAATGACAAGAGAAACAGTGACTTAAAATCAACCTCAATCCAGTTAATTCTTAGGCTTTCTTCAGTATGACAGTGGTTTAAAGTAAAATGAGCAAAACTCATGATTAATCACAGATTCTATCATAATGTCCAGAAATCTTTAAAATGAAGGCAAATTTATATTTTTAGGCAGCTTAAAGTTTAAATGCGTATATATAAAAGCAGACACAGACAATTCATTCCTCGATTGGTTAAAAGCCTCAGTATATCAGTGAGAATGGCTGTTTTCTTACCATTCAAGGGAATAAAAATCTGAAGCTAAGGTTCCTCTAGTTGAGTAACCTTAATAACAGTATATACACCCAGAGGAAAGAAAGTCTTTAAAGTTTGGTTAGCCTTTTGGGTTTTTGTTTATTTCATTTTTTTGCTTTTTTTTTTTTTATTTGCTTTTTTCATCATGATCACCTGAAATCAAACATGTTTATCTTATACGCCATTGAGACTCAAAGAGATCCAATGACTGGCACAATCATAATACAGCTCCAAAGCAGAAGACAGTGAGTCCAAATCTGCCTGGCACCAATAATTTTCCTATTTCTACTATGCACATGACTATGATTTCCTCATATGTAAAACAGGGCTGATATTTTCTTAAAAAAAATTAAGGAGACCACATATGTTTAGCATCAGAGCGGTGTCTGACATCTGGTAGCTATGTACAAAAAAATGTGATGATAGTAATACTTAGTGGTGATAATTGCTATTAAAAAAAAAAGTGACCAAAAGACTTGCATCCTAAGTGATCTAAGAATAATACCTAGAGTTTCTTCAAGGAAAAACAGTTGAGATTGTGGAGTACAAACTCATTATCTCCCAAATCTGTATGCACTGATTTCTTGCATGAATAGATAACTTTACCAATAGACTTGGTCACACATCATAGATCACAGTTAAGTGTTGATTCATTGAGGGATATTTTGGAATGGGTATAAAGAAAAAAGAAAGAAAACTATAGCCACTGCAAAAATTCTATCACAATAACCAGAAAGCATGAGATTAATTGCCTAATAAACACAAATTGGAATTTCTTCCTATGGGCAAGAATGTGAAGCAAAATCTGAAATCAGCAAAACATTGTTTAAAACCAAAAACAAACACAAACCACATTTTTATATGAGCACATGAGTATGGTTCTAGTCACTTATATTTTAGCTTATGACTGAATAAAGATGTTCTAGCAATATTCACTATGTTTAGAAGTCTCTTGTGTACATGATTGTGTTGTGACTGTAGAAATAAGTTTAGAAATTGTCAAAAATGAAGATTGGCTGACATGAGAAACTTAGGGTGGTCTACTTTCATAGGGGCAGAAGAAGCAAGGGTAAGATCCTGTCATCTGCTGTGCACCTCCCTCTTTTTTTTTTTTTTTTTTTTTGAGACGGAGTTTCGCTCTTGTTACCCAGGCTGGAGTGCAATGGCGTGATCTCGGCTCACCGCAACCTCCGCCTCCTGGGTTCAGGCAATTCTCCTGCCTCAACCTCCTGAGTAGCTGGGATTACAGGCACGCACCACCATGACCAGCTAATTTTTTGTATTTTTAGTACAGACGGGGTTTCACCGTGTTGACCAGGATGGTCTCGATCTCTTGACCTCGTGATCCAGCAGCCTCGGCCTCCCAAAGTGCTGGGATTACAGGCGTGAGCCACCGCGCCTGGCCTGCACCTCCCTCTTAATGCTACAACTGTTTGAGAAAAATAGTCTAAAAGTCAACTAGAAGAAGGATCACCAATAACTCCAGGGGCAAAAGCTTTTCCTGTTTTTATGCAGTTTCTATCAGACAATAGACTTAGCTGGTCTTTGTTTCACTTTATATGTATGAACACATATACACACCCAGACCGTAACCAAAGTCGCCGGTAGTACTTTCCAGACACAGTGAGTAGATTAACAGCGCTACGCGTTTCCCACTTTTAATCACTTTTGGCAGTTTTTATTTATGTGGTAGTGACTTAAAAGTAACACTGGACTGTTTAACCCAACAAATTGCAAATTGGTATTTAATCCTAACAGCTCTCCAACACATTCATCTTCAAAATGGGCAGCAGCATCTCATTACTTATGTTTCACCTGGGGAAATAAAATACCAGTGATCAGTAGAAAGTCTTCAGTCTGAGAAATCTGGAAGAGGAAAACGATGACTGCATTAGATTCAATATAAACAATAGAATAGATTCCAGTTTTTAAAGATTTTTTTTCACTCTTCTTTCACATAGCCATATTGGGTAATTTAAAGAAAAAAGCAGATGTAGAAAATTAATCCTTTGTGAAATTTCATTATTTTTGCCCATAAATGGCATGGCAGGGTTTATAAATGCAGGCAGATAGCAATTGTATTAGAATTAGCTGCAGTGTGATTTTTTGTATTAAATCTTACTAAAATAGATTTGGAGATACATATATGAATGGAGGCTTTAATCTTTGGTTGAATACATGCCACACACATAACTGTGTGACGATTTTACACTATAAGAAAGAGAGAGATGGAGAAAAAATTTCCCGTTAGCTGTTGCATCAAACTTTCAGTTCAAGGAGTCTTTCTTGTTAAAACTAAAAACAAAACCAAGTATTAACCAGTTTGATTTCTCTTCATAGGGTTGACTTAATAAATAACTTGGGTAAAGCCCTTACTGCTTTTTCACAAGCTAAACAAGAAGGAGTCATTGATAGATGAGGCTAAGGCATTCTGAAATATATTTGCTAAATAATAAACATCAATTTCTTCTAAATAAATAATTAATTCTAATCAAATCTAACAAACCTAACAGGAAATATATAGGGCTAAGGAAGATAACTTAATCTCAGCCAAAAATGTACAGTATGCAATGGAAGGGTCAAGGATGACAAGTCATTAAGATATGAAGCTCAGAGAAGATGCCTTAAAACATAGTAAGGGCAATGTTCAATTAAACATGAGGAGAATCTATTGTCATTTTAAACCTTTCCAACTATAGACCAGACAAAATGTCCGAAGATTGGAAAAGGTGCCTTCCTAAATCTCTTCAGATCCACTGATACTGATTCTTATCTCTGGTGAAGGCATTACTTCTACACTAGAACCAGCATCATTGGTGGAAGGCTGTACATGTCTAGCCCTGTTCACACCTAGTGCTTTAAACATATATTCTCCAATATTTATTTTTTAATAGCATAAGACAAGTTTTTTTATTGTTTTTAATGATGACAGAGGTTTTTCCACTTACTACATAAAATATTGTGGCAAGACAATTGTTTAAAAATGGAGAGGATTCTGGGAAGATGGAGGCATAGGGAGTACCATGAATCTCTCTGTCTACTTAGACAACAATTGTACTGGCAGAAGCTGTCTGATGCAATTATTTTTAGACTCTGGAGTCTACTGAAGGCTTGAAACTTACAAGGAAAGACTTGGATGGTAAATTGTGGTTAATTTTAGTCAATTTCAGACAAGTACAGTAGTAATTACTTATCTCTTGCCCCTCAGCCACATGATAGTGAACTGTGCATGTGTTCTGGGGCAACCTGCAAAGAGCTTGTGGGAGCCTAAATGGGAAAAATGGTAGGTAAAGCAATATTAGAGGTGAAATTTGTAACTATAAATGCTCATGTTAAAAATAAAGATCTTAAATCAACACCCTAACATTTACAACTTGAGGAACTAGAAAAAGAGCTAAATGCAAAGCTAGACAAAGTATGAAATAATAAAGATTACAGCAAAGATAAACAGGATACAAAAGAGAAAAATAATAGAGAAAATGAGAGAAACTGGAAGTTGGTTCTTTGAAAAGACCACCAGATCAACAAAGTTTTAGCTCGATGAAGTAATCAGAAAAGAGAGGACACTTAAATCTCAAAAATCAAAGATGAAAGTGGACACATTACTAGCAATTCTATAGAAATAAAAAAGATTACAAGAGTACTATGAACAATTGTATGCCAACAAATTGTATAACCTTCTTAGAAACAGAAAACCTATCAAGACAAAGCATGGAGAAATAGAAAATTTGGGTAGACCTATAACTATTAAGGAGATTGAATCAATAATCAAATATCTTTCAACAAAGAAAAGTCCTAGATTGATGGCTTTACTAGTGGTAGTGAATTCTGCCAAATCTTTAAATAGAAACTAACACCAATCCTTCTTAAACTTTTCTGAAAAATAAAATGAGAAAGAATACTTTTTAACTTATTCTAGAGGCTGCCATTAGCCTGATACTAAAGTCAGACAAAAACACTACAAGAAAATAAACTCAGACTAATACCCCTTATGAACATTTAAGCAAAATCCCTTAACAGATACTAGTCAACAAAATTCAGCAACATTTTAAAAGGATTATACATCATGACTGAGTGAAATTTATTCTTGGAATGCAAGGATGGTTGAACATATGAACATCAATCAATGTAATAGAAGGAAGGGACCATTAGCACAATGACAGGGAAAAAACGCACATGATCATCTCAGTTGATACACAAAATAATATTTGACAAGATTTAAGACTCTTTCATGATAAAAAGTACAACAAACTAAAAATAGTAGGAAACTATCTCTATATAATAAAAGCCATATATGAAATACCCACAACAAATATCACACTCACATGATGAAAGACTGAAAGCTTTTCCTCTGAGATTGAGAATGAGGTAAGGATGCCTGCCTTCCTCACTTGTTTTCGACATAGTATTGAAACTTCTAACGTAAATGTATGACTGAAAACTATAAAAATCCTAGCAAAAGCATTGGGCAAACTTATGGCATTGGATTTGGCAGTGATTCCTTGGACATGACACCGAAGGCCCAGGTAACCAAGTCACAAATTGAATTTCATGAATTAAAAAATTTTGCATCAAAAGACAATATCATTAGAATAAAAACAAGTAGCCCCAGAATGGGAGAAAATATCTGCAAATCGTATATCTGATAAGAGATTGATATCCAGAGTATATAGATAACTCTTGAAACTCAATAGCAGAAAAAGAAACAGTCCAATTCAAAATGAACAAAGGACTTGAGTAGACATTTCTCAAAAAATATGCAAATGACCAATAAGCACACAAAAAGATGCTCCACATCACTAATAATTAGGAAAATGCAAATCAAAACTATGAGATACCACCTCACACCTATTATGATAATCATTCTCAAAAAGAAAATAACAAGGGAATGACGTGGAGAAATTGGGACCCCTCTGCATTGTTGGTAGGACTGCAAAATTTTACAATAACTGTTGAAAACAGTATGGCTGTTCCTCAAAAATTAAAAATATAATTACCATATGGGCCAACCATGGTGCCTTATGCCTGTAATCCCAGCAATTTGAGATGCCAAGGCAGGCCAATCACTTGAGGCCAGGAATTCAAGACCAGTATCATGCCACTGCACTCCAGCCCAGATGACAGAGTGACACTCTGTCTCAAATATATATATATATATAATTACCATATGATCTAGCAACTCTAATTCTTGCTATATGCCCAAAGTAATTAACAGGCGAGTCCCAGAGAAATATTTGTGCACTCATGTTTATTGCAGCATTATTCACAATAGTTAAAATGTGGAGGGAACCCAATATCTATTGACAGGATAAGTAATATGTGGTATATTCATACAAAGGAGTATTACTCAACTTTAAAAAGAAATGAAATTCTGACATATGCTACAACATGAAAAAGCCTTAAGGACATTATGCTTATGCCAATGCTAGTCACAGAAAGACAAGCATTGTATGAGTCCACTTATATGGAGCATTTAAAGTTACCAAAATAATAGAGACAGGAAGTAGTAGATGGTAGTTGCCAAGGGTTTGGGGAATGAGGAATGTGCAGTTATTGTTTAATGGACATAGTTTCAAGTTGTACAAGATGAAAACTGTGGAGAGAGATGGTGATAGTGTTTGTACAACTTTATGAATGTATTTAAAATCACTGAACTATACTCTGAGAAATGGTTATGATGGTAAATTTTATGTTGTATATTTACCAAAGTTTTTTAAACTGGGGGAGAAACTTAGGGTATAAACATCCATTCATTGCAAAGTCTTTCTGCATCAGAAATTTGAACAGAGCTGTTTTGTTTTCCTCTAATTTTGTCTGGAGGTCTCTCTTAGGAGAGTGGCTATTAGCTCTAGTCCTGATCTGATGAGGTTCTAGGGGGATAGATTATGGATGTTTACAGTGTACTTTTTGCTAGATACTTCTTTCTGTTGTATATGAATGTCTATAACAGCACCATTCTCAATAGGTAAAAGGTGGAAGTAACTCAACTGTCCATTAACTGATGAATGCATACACACATACACACAGACACAAACGTGGAAGTAATTCAACTGTCCATTAACTAATGAATGCATACACACACACACACACACACACACACACACACAAATGTGATACATCCATAAAATAGAACACCTCTTAGACAGGAAAATGAATGAAAGACTGATACATACTACAATGTGGATGAACCATAAAAATTTTATGTCAAGTGAAAGGATACAGTCACAACAGACCAAAAGACTGCATATAATGTGATCACACAGGATACCTGTTTATTTTGGACAGCAGCCTAATTCTCGAGTATCCAACCCATGATTCGTTATCCGTCTCACAGGAAACTTGTTATACTCACAGGTTCCTTTACGGCTCTTATCTGACCTGTGTCCAGTTTACTCCTACCAAGATAGCCACTCTCTAGAGGAATGCTGACATGGAAAGAAGTTAAGTTACAGTGTGTTGGACAGATGAGACACAGTGTTAGTAACTCAACAACCTACCTGAAATAACAGAAGCAATGTATTACTTATAGATTGCAGAGAGAAGAGAGGGCAGTCTACCTTCCAGGACCAGCAAGAAGTGGGAAGCCATCTGGGACACACATGTTCACTCAGCATAAAGAGAGCAAGGGATTTGTGGACCAGAGCCTTTACTGGAATTGAGGGCATTAGTGAAGCAGGTTTTCCCTCAGGGAGTTAATTGGTGGGTTTAGAGCAAGAAGGTATGGGTTCTGAGAAGTCACACTGTGACAGAGAAGTGGTCACAGTGGCATATCTGCACAGTCCACGTGGAGTGTGGGAGTCAGCAGGGTGAGCCAAGTAGGTTGTAGGTAGTTGTCCCCAAGGGAGGTGGTCTCCAGGAGGCGTTGTATAATGCCATTATCTGGATCGGTCACACTGAGGAATTGGCAGGAAATAAAGAACTGGAAACTGTGTTGAGGGCAAATATCCTTTGCTTCTGGCATACATAAGTGAAACCTATATTCAAAGTAGTTGTGGAAGGCAACATAAAGCTACAAGAATTCACCTTAACAGCACAGAAAGAAAAGCTTTTCTACAACCCGTATTGTCTGAGGCCTCAGCTGGAAGGTTCTAAGGCTAAAGACTAGAATCATCTGCAAGTTCTTTATTCACATGCCTGGTGGTTGACAATGGCCGTCAGCTGGGACACAATCTCAGCCTGTCAGGTAGATCACCTGCAAGTGGCCTCTGCATGTGGATTGGGATTCCTCTATATATGGTGGCTGTGATCCAAAAGTGAGTGACCCTAGAGAGAATGAGCCAGATGGAAGCTGAATCACCTTTTGTGTCCTAGCCTCAAAGTCACAAACGTCTCTTCCTTTGCTTCTACTTACTGAGCAGTCACAGTGACCGACATTCAAGAGGTAGAAATTAGGCTCCACGTTTTGATGAGAGAAGCATTTGGGTTCTCAGAGTGTGGAACTGGGAACATGGCTGTGAACATCTTTTGGAAAATACAATCTACTAGTGATTATTTCCTCTTTTATTTTCTTCTTCTTCTTTTTTTTTGGTTGTGTCTTGCCTTTGTTTTTCTT
>NW_016107660.1:793948-798851 GCF_001604975.1 Cebus imitator | reverse complement strand
CATGTTGGTCAGGATGGTCTCAAACTCCCAACCTCAGGTGATCCGCCTGCCTCGGCCTCCCAAAATGCTGGGATTACAGGTGTGAGCCACTGCACCTGGCCTGCTTTTGTTTTTCTTATAGTTTCTAAGAAAAATAGCAAGCACACATGAAGAGTGTATTTCTAGTAAATTCTGCTGATATTTTGATCATTTGCTATCAATCGGCTCATTGCAGACGTCTACAATGAGCTGATTTACAGCAGATGGGTTGTAAGGTAGCTATGCCAGATATTGATTCCAATAGAGGTATTTTCAAGTTTGTGCTTGAGGATAAAAAAGAGGAACAGTGTTTGGAAGTGTTAGTGGTAAGACAGAAGTCCAGAGTAGGGTAAATAAAATGCTTAGAAGAGGAACAAGGTCAGATGTTGGTAATTGACTCTACTGAGAGGAGAAATTTAGAGTGTGAAAGAAAGACCTTTTGCTGGAAGGGATTAATTAAATGTTTCTTTGTGTATGTGAAACTTCTGAAGGTATTCTGACTTTAGGATATGTTAATTATCTACATACAAGGAAGTAAACATTTATATGAAGAAAAAAATTCTTATTTTATCAAGTGATATTATAGCTCCAATCTTTAATGTTTTAAGAATATATGAGAGACACTTTTTTTTAGCCTCCAACTTCTCTGGGTCTTTAAATATTACCCTGCTCTGTCCTGGTGCTGTTTCCTTGACCCAGTGAGGACACTGATAAGTGATGAGCCTGACCTCTCCAGGGCCATTTCCCTGGATGGAAGTGGCCAAATTATGGAACAAGCCAGAAAGAGAAACTTGAGCTAATGCAGTTAGGTGTTACAAGAGCATAAAAAGGGTCGGGCACAGTGGCTTACCCCTGTAATCCCAGCACCTTGGGCTGCCAGGGTGGGCAGAAGGCTTAAGCTCAGGAGTTCAAGACCAGCCTAGGAACGTGGCAAGACCTCGTCTCTCCAAAAAATAAAAAAATTAAAAAAAATTAGCCGGGCATGGTGGTACATGTCTGTAGTCCCAGCTACTTGGGAGGCTGAGGTGAGAGGATGGCTTGAACCCAGGAGGCAGAGGTTGTAGTGAACTGAGATCGCACCACTGCACTCCAGCCTAGGTGACAGAGTGAGACCCTGTCTCCCCACCCTCACCCCCCCAAAATAAAAAGAATAATTTATTTATTTCATTGAAAACCATGTCCTAGAAACATTCACCTTTATATTACAAATCCACTTTGAAAAATCTATCCTATAGAAATAATTTAGCAGTGCATGAGGATGCTCACTGCAGTATTATTTGTAATAATAAAAATGGAAGGCAAACTAAAATGGCCATCAATAGGCAACTGTATGTGGCACATTTATGCAGCCATTAAAGTAATACATATCTGCTTTCATGGAAACATACCTGTGCTTTATTGATACATTAAAAAAATAATTTGCAAAACATCATGAGGAGTAGAATCCCATTTTTTAAGAGAAACACACAATTTCTATTCTAGATTGCAGACTTTGCATGACTATAGCTTTCTCATTCCGTATAAAATCTCTAGAAATGATCATGTATTTTCCTTTTAAAATACAAAACCACTATGTAAATCAAGAAGGAAAACCCTTGAAGGATCAAAACACATGAAATGTTCCTGAAAGATGAGAAATGAAAAGAAAGTGATTAGAAAAAGTAAGGCCCCCAAAGAGAGAGTGAATTTTTCTGTTAGAACATCTGGGCACAGTACCAAGGGAGTATGTATGTATGGATATTGGGGTCAAGAAAAGTTCTAAGAGTCACCAACTGGATAATCAGAAGGGCCAAGCAGGTTAGCTTCTGCATATCCTGCCTGCATAGGCCAAAAAGCAGCTATGGGTATATTGGACTCGGGTGGGATGGGGAGAGTTATACAGTGAGAACTTGGGGTCAGAGAAATGAGACAGTGTTGACTGCTGTCGTACTGCACCCATGGCACCGTATCCCAAGACTCCCATCCTGAAAGAAAGCTGAACAGGGCACAAGTCACAGCAGGTCAGCTCAGCCTTTCTCATAAGCAGATGCAACAGACAACCCAGCAGCGTATCTCAGCTGCAAAGATGAGAGCACATCAAGAGCTGCCAATCATTTGAAGAAAGCCAATGCTTTGCTGTTCCTCAACAAAAGAACTTAATCTGAGGGAACAGAGACTTAGAAGAACAAGCAGAACAGGAAGCTTAGAGGAAGTACAATTTATAGCCTCAGAAATGTAAGAAGATATTCCACCCATAATAAAATCAACATGGTAGACAGTAAAAAATCAAAACTGTCATCATGGGCATAAAACTCAGCCACTGGGCTGAATCGAGAAGAAAGGCCATAGTTCAAGAGAAATGAGTAAGCTGGAATTTCAGCCAAGGACTTTTCTAGATTTGAAGTTGTTGGAGATGAAGCACTGAGTAGTGGTTAAGAGAAAACTCTGGAAACAGACTGCCTGGATTCCAATTCTACGTCTGTAATTACTAGCTGTGTAACACTGAAAAAAATAAAAGTCACTGTTTTGTGTTTATTATTAAGCTATTTTCTCTGAGCTCCAAATATACCTTCTAATATTCTCCTTTGTAAAGCAGGGGCTAGTTTCCCCTTTTCCACTGAATTCCTGTAAAGTCCTGCTAAAATGGAGGGCACAAAAGCACAACTAGGGGGTAGGTGGCATGGGCCGAATTTTTTGTTGTTGTTTCTGTCACCATTGCCCCAACAGCAGAAAGTAATTCTGGCAGCAGCGGTTGGTTCTAGTTTCTCCCTTGTTTTGGTGTCCCTGAACAGGCTTCTGCACGTTTCCTCACCAATGTCAGCACAACAGGCACCGCCTCATTTCCAAGAGACCCTTCGTTTTGCTGTGTTACCTAGAATGGCATCCTTTCCTCAGAGTTTGCACTCCAAGTCTATGGAGTTTCTAGTCTGGGATAATCTTCCTTTGGTTCCCCTAGACATGGAAGTGGTATCTGCTTTCTTGCTTCTGTACGCTTCCAGATTATGTCAGTGTTCTCATTTTGTTTCTTCAGTGTTTCAATACTTAGCCAATTCCCTATGTTAGCTCTTTCTGTTGAAATATCTAGTACGGTTTCGTTTTCTTGGATCAGTCCTGTCATATTCAGTCAGGAGTGGGTAGTAATGGAGATTACATCGAGTTTCTCTGTGTAGAGCACTGGAGACAGTGTGTGTATGAGGAACCATACACACGCTAGCTACTGTTATTATCTCAAAAAGCTAAGAAAAATTTAAGAGAAAGCGAGTGGCATTGGAGATAGAATTAGAGATGTCAACACCTATTTTAGAAGATGAAAACAGAAGTTACTCAGGGAAGCCAACAGCAGAAAGAGGGGCATAAGATCAACAAGAAGATTTTACTTGAATTAAATAAATATAAGCCATTGGCAGAACAAAACACAGACACACATATACAAATAGCGCCTTAATCTCAAGATACCATTTTCAAATCTTACATTATCAAGGAGAAAGAAGGATATATTTATGTACTATTAAAGCTAGATAAAGGCCGGGTGCAGTGGCTCACACCTGTAATCCCAGAACTTTGGGAAGCTGAGGTGGCAGAGTATTTGAGGTTAGGAGTTCGAGATCAGCCTGACCAACATGGTGAAACCCCATCTCTACAAAAATACAAAAGGTTAGCCAGGCATGCTGCACAGCTGTAATCCCAGCTGCTTTGGAGGCTGAGGCAGGCGAATCACTTGGACCGGGAGGTGGAGGTTGCAGTGAGCTGAGATCGTACCACTGCACAGCAACACAGCGAGGGTCTGTCTCAAAAAATAAAAACATTTTAAAAATGTAAAGAACAAAAATCCTAGATAAGGAGAGAATAAGAAAACAGTTAAACAATTTCATTTGTGAACAGGAGTGTGATATCTAAAACAAAATACTGTTAATAGAGCATAAAATGTATTGAAAATAATGCAACATTATCAAGTATGGTTTAACTCAAGAATGCAAGAGTTGTTTAATATTAGAATTTATTAACATTGTAACTCAATTCATAAATAAGGAAAAAAAACTGTATGATCATCTCAGTAGATAGTAAGATAGCATTTGGTGATATCCAAAAGCCATTCTTTAAAAAAACTATGCAAATGAGAAGAGGGAACTAATTTGATATGAGATTTCTACCAGATATTTATAGCAAACGCCACAGTAAATAGTGAATCACTAGAAACATTCCCGTCAAAGCCAGGAACTAGATAAAGATGCCTGCTGATTCCTTTAGTACTCAACATCACACTGGAATTCCAAGCTAATTCCTTTAGTACTCAACATCACACTGGAATTCCAAGCTAATAAGAAAAGTACACAAAGGACACATACTTAAAGGAAGAGGCCAAACTGTTATCATTTACAAGTGATAAAATCATCCATATGTTTGTCAGTTGATTTTCCTAATTTTTCTATTAGAATAAATAAGAGAGTTCAGCATTGTGGCTTGACAGGATAGATGATGAAAAAGATCTAAAGCTGTCTTACATACCAGCAAAACATAATAAATTTAAGATCCCTTTTCTGATGGCAATGAGGAATAGAAAGCAGTGGGGAAAATATTTAGAAGTAAATGTCCAACCATGTATAGAAAATTATAAAAATGTGCATTGGTGGTGAAAAAACCTTCGGTAAAAGAAACGTGCCAGGCATGGCGGCTCATGCCTGCAATCTAAGAACTTTGGGAGGTTGAGGTGGGCAGATCATGAGGTTAGGAGGTCAAGACCAGATTGGCCAACATGGTGAAACCCCATTCTACCAAAAATGCAAAAATTAGCCAGGCATGGTGGCACACGCCTGTAATCCCAGCTACTAGGGAGGTTGAGGCAGGAGAATCACTGGAACTTGGGAGGTGGAGGTTGCAGTGAGCTGGAAGATGGCACCACCACACT
>NW_016107660.1:763267-793922 GCF_001604975.1 Cebus imitator | reverse complement strand
AGCAACCAATCTGCTGCTATAGTAAACAGAACATAAAAAAAAAAAAAAAAAAAACCTTAACAAGTTTATGAATGGGAAGATGCCATCAATTCTTTCAAACTTAGTAAATTCAATGGAATCCCCCAAAATTCCCCACAAAATCTTTCATCTATCTTGACCAGCTGAGTCTAATATTCAAGTGAAGGAATAAATATGAGAAAAGGGAGTTTTAAAAAAGAATAAATTGAGAATAGCTTGATCTAACAGAATTCAAATCATCTCCTAAAGCTTCAGGAAGTAAAGCAGTCTTCTGTGTATATAGGAATAGATGGATGCTCACTGATATGGGGATATTTTCAAGACACGCTGTTGAGTTTAAAGTAAAAGCAAATAAAGTAAAAATGTCTGTTTTCTAATTCACAAAGCTGGTATAAATCCAGAAGGATGCACATGCAGTCATGACAGCATCTAGGGGACCAGGATGATGGGCTTCTGATTAAAGGATTCTTTCACCTGTATGCAGCGTTGGATTTTTTCGAAGAATATAGTCATATACTATTCAAGTGATAATAGACAAAAGTGGTTTTTATATATTTATGTTCATATATTTACATCTTTGCATTGCAATAAACCTGTCTCTATGAGTTAACTTTACTTTACAACAAACTACTCCAAAACTTACTCAAAACAATTAGTTCTCATGATTCAGAGGTTTGATTGGATAAACCTGGGAGTTGGAAAAATGGAGGATGAGGGAGGTTTTTACTCATTACGTAAGAATATACTTAAAAAAAAAACATATATCACTTTGGCAAATTATAGTGCTTTATAAAGTAAACAGAGAAAAGAATTTCTCTGCATCTGAGAGTTTCCCAACCTTGACTTCATTCCCTGCATTCACATGCATACATCTACCCTCCCCAGCCACTGAATCTTCATGCCCTTGTTAAACAAGTATCTTCCCACAGTGAGACACTGCAGAGTGCCCACCCCTCTCTAGAAATTTCACCTTTGCAGTCACCCTAGCATCTGCCGGCACATATGCACAGATAACCATGGATACATGTATAACTGCATGTATATAGCCATCCTAGCCATCAGAGATCAGATGAAACCTGACACCAGAGACTCATTTTCTTCTAAAAGGTTTTCTTCAAAAGATTTCAACAAAGAAAAGGGGGGGAAATGGGAAAGGGAAATAAATATTGGGGTTCCAAAATGACTAAGCTAAAGGGAGAAGTCAAGCTGGGAACTGCTTAGGGAAAACCTGTCTAACATTCTATTCAAAGTCACCCCTCTGCTCACTGAGACACATGCATATCTGATTGCCTCCTTCGGGGAAGCTAATCAGGTCAAAAGAAGGCAACCATTTGTCTCTTATCTACTCTTATCTACCTTCGACCTGGAAGCCCCCTCCCAGCTTTGAGTGTGTCCTGCTTTTGAATCATCTTACACATGTTGATTGATGTCTCATGTCTCCTTAAAATGTATAAAACCAAACCGTGCTCTGACCACCTTGGGCACATGTTGTAAGGACTTCCTAAGGCTCTATCACAGGCGTGCATCCTCAACCTTGGCATAATAAACTTTCTAAATTAACTGAGACCTGTTTTGGATACTTGGAATTCACAGTGCATTCTAGGAACTGTATGAAAATGCCTAAAAAACATGTTGGTTTAGTTAACCAATTCTAAAGTTGAAAAAATCAATTTTGTTTAAATAACTTGGTAATACTTTTATGATTCATTCACATTTTGTGGCCAATTCCCTGTAACACTAAACGATCTACAAACTCTGTGCCTGGAAATGGGGAGGAAGACCATATATATATATATATATATATATATATATATATATATGTATGAACTGTGCTATTGTAAGTTGTAATAACATATAATGTGCTATTATACATTGTAATAACATATAATAGCATAGTTCATTCCCAGTCTTTGAAGATGGATTTTTATATCAAAAGGATATACAAATCAAAATGTACTGCCACCTTACTAGAATCCCATTGTAAATTAGTCTAAATGCACAATTATATATCTCTATGTTATAAAAATATTTCCCAGGGCTAAGCCACTCAGGTTTGCAGATTTCCATTGTATTTTTTCAGCTTGCAAAAGTGGAAGTGGTTTCAGCAAACATACAACTTTATCCTTTAAGGCATCTGACAAAATTAATCTTAGAGACACTATTGTCTCTTGCTCTGAGCCTCTTTTGAAGTGTTGAAGTTGTGATTGGATCTTCCTCATTACATATCCATTGATTCACTTATTTTTACTTACCCTCACCCTCCGTCCATTCCCATTCACATAGGGTAGGGTTTCAGAGGTGCAGGACTGCTGGGCTATTTTTACCACTAGGCAATATAACTGCATTCAGTGTCAACCCCAATTGTCAGGTAGGGTGAAGGTACCACCTACCCCCAGCCAGTTCTTAGGGATTCTGACATAAAGTTTAAAAACATACTTACACTTTATGGTTCTGGCCTAGATATTGTGATGTGTTTTTTAAATGGAAATTACTCAGCCTTTATCTTTAAAAGGTTCAGAGTCTTTCTGGGAAGAGATTAACATGAGAGAAGTAAGGAGTGATAAAGCCAATATAATGTAAGGCCTAGAATAAGTACGAAAACTAAATGGTATTGTACTATTTTTAAAAAAGGGAAGAAAATGCATGTAATTTGCATATATTGGGAAGTCTTTGCAAAGCAGATCAGAGTCAAGTCTCCGTTTTTCAGTAAAGAAAAAACCAACATAAAAAAAGTTCAAAAAATTGTGGTTGCAAAAATTGCTTATATTTTCACCTCCAGAAAGCTCTATTTTTTGCTTTAACTTCTACATATACACATTCAAATAGTCACAATCACCATATACAATTTATTTATCTTTACATTGTTAAATAGTTTTAGGTTTTAATATTTTTATGTATTTTATTACCATTTTTAATGACTGCATAACATTTCATTATCTGGTTATATCAAATTATACATCCTTCCGTTTGGGCTCTTTTAAAAAAATTTTTTCTATTTTAGATTTATCCATGAAAATATTAATTGTGTCACAATAATTAGACCTCCAGTGGATTGTTTCTTTGGGGTAAATTTAAAGAAGTGGTGCTGGCTGTGGACACATTTATGTTTTTACTTCTGAAATACAGATTTACAAAAAGATTGCATTGGTTTCGTAGTAGTCATAGGAAGAAACTAGTTTATCTTAGCCAGATGAGCTTGTGTTATTTTTTTTTAAATCCTGGTTTCCAGGATGCTATAATTTGCATTTTTAACTACTAATGAGAAAAAGAATCTTTCTATCTGTTTTCTTTTTGTATTTGTTGATGAGGATCATAAAATGTGCAGAGGAAAGGGGAAAAATACCTTGAAAAAAGACAGAAATGACCAGGGCTGGGTGGTAAAAATGAACATAGCTAGAATATGGAAGGATAAATAGAAACATTTTTCAGAACGTGTGTATGTATTTATAGGTGTGTTTATACATGTCACATACAATATGTTCATATGTCCCCGTATTTATTTCTGGTCAAGTATATACTATGAACCAAGCAATGCATTACATGATGTTTTAAATAAGTTTCATATTTTCACAACCACCTGTTGTTTTGTTTCCTCATTTTTCAGGTGAGAAATGGAAAGCTTGTGAAGGCCAGGTCGAATGCCCAAGGCCCCAAGCTTAGCAGCAGTGTGGGATTTTACCAATATCTCTCTTACTCTCACACATTTCTTATCACCAGAGCTACTCTAATATTTTTTACATAAGTGGAGAATCTGTTTAAGAAGTGAAAGGACACATGACAGGTTATCAGAAATTGGTAAAAATGAAATCTCAGACCACAATCAGATTTACCAAAACAAGATCTATATTGGTGATAAGGGCTATACCTATTTTCCACTGCCAAATGGATTCGGTTTAGTTTAATTCCTTTACAGAATTGATGTTGGTTCTTGGCTAACCATCATCTATGATATCATTATGCTGCACACAATGAATTATTCACTCGAATGTGCCTTGCAATTAGCCTCAGCAGAGTATTTGCTCCTTTCGTCCAAACGTTTTACTTTATCTATAAAGATTAAATTAATCATCTCTGCCAGCAATGAATAACTGAGAGAATTAGTTTTTAATATCTGGAGTGGAGAAGGGAAATTGCAAGCAGAGAAATACATTTTGCTTGACCAGTGTTCCATGTTTCTTTTTATCATGTGCCTTTTCTATCAGCTGCAGCATCTTTGGCTGGGAAGAAGAGGAAATAGGACACATTGTTTGATCAATGACTGCCCACTTTTTGGGGAGGAAGACAGCTGGACAAAGATGATTTATTAAAATGTACTTTAATTTTTTCATCATACCACTTCAAATTCCTGTTACTTCATTTTCACAACAATGCTTTAAGTTAGGTACTATAAGTTTCTCATATTACAGAAAGTAGGCACAGAGAAGCTAGGTGATTAAACCAGAATACGTTTCTAGGCCCTGCAGCACCAATATCCAGGTCTTGGCCACTACACTGGTGACAACTGCCTTGGATCTCCTCTTCTTTCTGTTCCAGTCCTCTTTCTGGAATACCAGACCCACTAATTAATTGTAACCTAGGCCTTCTCTTTATACTAGCTACATCAAGCCTAGCCATTTACTCCAGTCCATGATCAGGTTTAGCATCCAACTCAAACTATGCACTAATGGGTGCATTATGAGCCATAGCCCAAACAATCTTATATGAAGTTACCCTAGCCATCATTCTATTATCAGTTCTATTAATAAGTGGCCCATTTAATTTACATATTCTCATTACGACACAAGAACATTTGTAGGCCGGGTGTGGTGGCTTATGCCTGTAATGCCAGCACTTTGGGAGGCCGAGGCAGGTGGATCACTGGAAGTCAGAAGTTCAAGACCAGCCTGGCCAACATGGTGAAACCCCATCCCTTAAAAAAAAAAAAAAAAAAAAAAAAAAGAACATTTCGGACTGCTACTACCATCATGACCTCTAGCTATAATATGATTTATCTTCACATTAACAGAGAATAACCGAGCTCCTTTCGACCTAACAGAAGGAGAGTCAGAACTAGTCTCAGGCTTCAACATTGAATATGCCTCCGTCCATTTAACTGGAACAATTAAATTTTCCAGAAGGAAAGCATCAGGAGGGAAAACAAGAGGGCTCTGTATGCCCCAGAGATATGTACTATTTGGTAGATTATCAATAACTGTTGACACCTTAACATGGGAAAACCGATTTAGAAACAAACTGCCTTTTTGAAACAGCATTTTTCTAATTGTTTCCTCTTCTGTGTTATTTGAACTGAAAAAAAAAAAATAACAGGAGAGTTACATTCTCTACCTTGACTCCTAAATGAGTCAGAAGTTCTGAATTTTTCAAAATGCCCTCATTTGACCACTTACATCAGAATCGCCCAGGTCCCACCTCACACATACTGAGTCAGAATTTTTGGAAATGCGGACCCAAGAATTTTCATTTAAAATCACTCACTGGTGTTTGAGAACTACTTATTGAGAAGGTTTTGTTTGGTAATGATGATGATGACAACAAATGAAGTTGTGTCTGGCACAAACTTAGTGATATATTTATATTTGTTACAAGTTTCACAAATATTATCTTGTTTAAACTCATAAAACCCCATGTGGCAGTTACTATTAGTATCCTCCCATTAGATGAAGAAACTATAGCTTTATTTAAAAAAAAAAAAAAAAAAATTCAGGTCCAGGTGTTCTAGTTCCAGAATTCATTATATCTTTTAACAATTGAAACATATCAATGCGTTTTAATTGTAGAAAATTTCAGCCAGTGATGTCGAAGGCAAAGATAAGTGTTGCAATTTACAATGAAACAAACAAAAAAAAGTAATAAAAATGAAAGTGAACCTCTTATTTTGAATAAGAATGTATTCTCTCATTTTCCTAAAATTTACTGAATAGCAAGATGAAAAGTGATTATATTAAATTTATAAAATGCTATGGTTCATTTAAAAACTTCACTAATGACCTGGCTAAAACTTCATAGCATTTAATCATTAGCATAGGAAATCTGGACAAATGAAACTGAATGAAAGTAAGAAATATTCTCAAAATTGAGAAAGATCCAGACACAAATTACTTTGGGTGACCCACAGAGAGTAGAAGTGGTCTTCAAGGAGTAGTAATTGCAGAGTGATCTCACCTGAGCTGCTGGAACTTTCTTTACCTTGACTACTTAAACTTATGGGGATTATATCTCTCAGGGATCTATACAAAGCTTCTTAATCAGAGCAAACACTGGGCAATTTCCAAGTGCACTTACTACGATGCTTAGAAGCAGCAGCATATGACTGATGCTTTTTTTCAATTATTTCACCAAAAAACTGATGCTATTTGAGAACACATTTGGAAAAAGGAGGCTCAAATATTGATGGCTTGTTCCACCATTTTTTCTTCACAATGACATTGGGGGCACCCTTATTTACTGCTGCCAGGAAAGAACATTTATACAAACTTCCAGATGGCAATTGGCACTAGATAAGAAGTCTTGAAAATGTTCTTTAATTTAGCAAATCATTTATAGGAATTAGTTATAAGGCAATGATGAGTATTATGAACAAAGGTTATCTCACAAGGATGCTTGTCATGGTGGTTGTAATTTCTACAAAAAATTTGGAAATACAGGAAAAATGCTTGCTGTCTCAATACAGCAACATGGCATAAGAAATGCTCATACAGTTACAACTGTAATAAACATGAATTTTAATATCTGCAAAATGATTGAAACAGTACTGCAAAGGCTAAAAATTTATTTTAGTTGCATTTTAATGATGTAATATTATTTAAATAATTCCCTGTTGAATATTTTGTCTACTTTCTTTAATATTATAAATAATGATACAAGCAATTGGAAGTTTAATTTAATTCTAGTAATTTATAGCTATAGGTACTTTTTTACATAAAGAACTTACTGCTAAAATTATATATGTTTTAAAATAATATCCTACAGAGCACAAATTGGGGCCTTCATTTAAAGCAAATTAGTTAAAATATATTTATCTAAGTAACATTTCCTTTAAAATATCTATTTGGGGACTTCATATTGTTTCTTTTTGTCTATAGGTTTACTTAAGAGCAGCTTTTCTGAAATCCTCTTTCATAATATGAACAAAGGCCTTTACGAGTGAGGGTGACCTTTTAATTATATCTTCTCAAAACCATGTTTACTGCTTAGTGGTTTTCAGGAGTTTATGATATAATAGTTTTTCTTCTACTTATTTCTATTTCCTCTGTGTATATTTCTAGAATATTTCCGATATTTTCCAAATCGAACAACTAACGTTAACTTGCTATCATGCTTCAAAAACACACAGAAGAAGAAAGTGTCCTTCATTAGAAGCACTAATTTACAGTTTAGGAATGTGTTTCATGTTGTTAAACAGGAGCTACAATGGGACTCACCAATGACACTTTGGATTGGGGAAAAGAAATTTAACCCAGATACCGGTATTATCAAAGAGTATTTATTTGTGGGTGAAATGTTTAGGTATCAGGTTTTTCTTTCACGGATACTTTTCACAATGTACCATCTTTGTTTGAAAACACGAAAATTTTCTTCCTTGCATGTCTATGAGGAAGTTAAGCAAGTAGTACATAAACCACATGGTTCACAAACAATAAATGAGAACAACTGCTTTGTCTCAAGATACATAACTAGAAAGTAGCTAATCATGCAAACTGACCTATCTCAGACTTTCTGAAAATGTAGGATATGTTAATTTCTTAATATTCTATATAATTCATGAAGACCCCATAATTCTATTTGAAGGAAAAGCCCTTAAAAGTGTAAATCTAAACATCTTATTAACAATAAGAAAATATTTTCATATGCCAGCCAAATGCTTGTTTTGCTGACAGCAATGATTTTTTTTTTCACTTCATGGAATTCATTGAATGCCTTAGAATAGGAAAGTTGCCAAAGAGAAGCAAATAATAATAATGATAATAATTAATGTAATTTAAAATAAATCTTATCTGTTTCAGCAAAAGAAAAGCTTATGACTTATAAAAGCCAAGAGATTATTTTTTGTTTTTATTGTATGGACCCTGCATGCTCATAATTAAATGAGTTGTGACCCTTGGCTCATGAAACACACTTCCTTGGTTCAGACAAAGCCCTCATTTATTTTGTTTCAGTTTTAATAATGTAAAGGGCACCCATAAACTCAGCATACCATCCAAGGACGAGAGCTTTACCCAAAACTTGCATCTCCTTACAGCTCTTCTTCTATCACACCTTCTTGCTACCCCACAAGGATAACGCCCAAATTTTGTTTATCCCCACCTTGTAATTTCATTCTTGAGCACATGAGCATAAATTGTCTTTGGGTAAGTAGAAGGAGAATTGCTGGAACATAGCAACCTCTTTAGGTATCCAACCATAATAGATAATGCTAAATTGCTTCAAGAGTGATTGTATCAAGTTACCCTTCAATGAGTACTGTATTAGAAATGCTGCTGATCACTGTTCTGGTTTTCCTTGGCTTTGTTTTACCAACTAAATGAAATGAAATTATATCACATGTGGTCTTGATTAGCTTCTCTAAAGCATTAGTAATATGGCCGAATCTCTTTCTTAACCATGTGTTTACTTTCCTGTACATAGCTATGTTTGAATTTCCCCCATTTGTCTATTGGCATGTTTGTTTCTTCTGTTGATTAGTAAGATATCTATCTTATCTATCTATATCTGTCTATCTATCTATCTATCTGTCTCTGTATTCACCTACATATAGATGTGTTTATATATATATGAACATATGTATTATCTATACAATTCTTTGTGTTTATAAATGTTGCAAACATGTTCTCTCAGTATCTTGCTAGTCTTTTGACTTCATAAAAACTACAACACAAAATTTATGCCATAAAGAATAGATTTAGCAAATGTGAAAATATCAGCAATGGAAGAGCCAGTTTTCCTTGTCTCATCATAGGCCAGAGAAAAGAGATTCACTGAGATAGTTTTAAAAAACCAGCCATATATTATTTCATTGGAATATTGTTATTTGCTTCTAAGACAGAGTCCTACTTCTGCCTCTGTACTAGGTGAGTCTGGTTAAAGAGGAGAATAAAACTCAGGCAGGTTTGGAAGGGGAGTCTTAGGGTATAGGACACCTGTACCTAACAACCCGGGTAAGCCTGAGGAGTTGGAAAACAAAGAGCTCTCCTATAGCAGGGAAGAGTAGAGCAGAGAAACTGCATGAGAATTTGGGTTTTCCAGAAGGGAGCATGCAAGTCTTGTGTGCAAAGAAAGATGCCAAAATAGCTGGAGGTCCAACAGGAAGAAGGTTTTAAGTTGACATTAGGAAGACAAACTAGCAATCTTCATGGAAAAACAACCAAAGCCTGTCAAGAAAAAGAATCATCGCAAAGATAACACAGGTGAGTAAAATAACTAAGGGTCAGATGGACCCAATCTTATGCCTTGGCACTGTACATGGGTTGAATTGATTAAGAAAATCCTGATTTGGTTGCAACCCTCCTGAATTAATTACACTTTACATTTATCACAGATGGAGTGGATTAAGGTAAGGTGAAATGATGTGATAGAATGTTCTTAAATTTAATCAGGATCGCCTGGAGGGCTTGATAAATCACAGACTGCTGGCCCTACCTCCAGAGTTTCTGATTCACTAGTTCTGGGATGGGACTCACGAATTTGCATTTCTTACAAGGTGATGCTGATGCTGCTACTCCTGGAACCATATTTAAAAATTTCCTGGCATAATAGATAAACATGAAAGTCTCAGATGCTTAGCACAGCAGAAATATTATCCTTATAACACGTTCTCTGTGTGGTTATGTGCTTATGTGCATGCATGTGCATGCAGTGATGCACACAACCACACAGAGCAGGTGTTTTCCACATGGTTAGCAATGCTCTTTTCCACATGGTTTCCAAGGTCACCTTGCAGATCAATATCCCACTGTCTGACAGTGAAAGAGAGTGTGTGGGAGGAACTACATGGGGAGTTTTTAATGGGCAGGCTTAGAAGACACATATGTAATGATCTCTCATTCCATTGGTCAGAACTCAGACACATGCCATAACGTATATAGCAAGACAGATTGATGACCACTGTCTACTCACATGTCTAGGAGGAATGGGAAATGGATTTGGTAAACAGCTAACCAACCTTTATCCTAGTACTCATAATTAAAAATGTGTTGAGTTAAGGCAAAATGGAGATAGATGCTTTCATGTCTGAATTTTAGAGCCTGGGATTTTGCACCAGGAGCACTTAGCTCACAAGAATATTTATGCCCTGGTTCCTGCCTACATTTGTATGCTAATTACTCTCCGTTTTCTTCCTTTGCACCCTCTGCTCCAGCCTAACTGACCTCATTTTCGTTTCTTGCAGGACTCATGCTCTCTGAGGCTTCCTCTCTACATCTATGATTCTCTACCTGAAAGGCTTCTACTGTTTACTTTCTCATCTCCTCCCTACTGTGCCATTTGGTTAATTCTGCATCCTTTAGGTCTTACTTGGAAAGTTACTTCCTCAGCCCAGTCTTCTCTGACAATAATAGAAAACCTAGACTAAATTAATTACAATTGACAACTGCTGAGTGGTTGCACCAATTGTACCCTGTTAGGTTTTTGTTTTTTGAACTTTTTAAACTATGCAACTTTCCTATTGGACTGTAAGCTTCAGGTCAAGGCCTGAGTCTATCTTCGCCACGATTTTATCAGCGCCTCTTATAGTATCTGGAGTTGTGTTTAAGAAGTGATTGTCAAGGAAGGAGGGAAAGAACCAAGAAAAAAGAAAGTGTATGGCAGATTTACCTGATAGTAATGAATTAAGTATACCTGGAGAAGGACCCTCCATGATGGACACACCTGACAGTGGTTAACTTAAGCATGGCCTAATGGCAGACACACCTGACTTAACTTAAGAAATGAGGGTTGCAATGTGGATCTCGCTGGGGGAAGGCTGCTAAATGATACTGCTATATAAACTGCATGCCTTTCACTAGCAGTTGCTGTTCTGCCGTTCTCCTGCCTGCCCAGCCTGCCGCCACTGCACCTCCCTGTAAGTAAGTTCTCCCAAATGGACTCTATGCTTCGCTCTCTGGCTCTGGGTCTCTTTTGCAACCTCTTGAATCTGGTGCCAACCCTACTGAGGCTAATAGGGGTCCTACCAGGCAAGAAGGAAGGGAAGGAGGAAAAAGAGAAAGAAGGCGGTATTTTTTGCACGATTTAAGAATATCAAAATGGTATTGCTGTACTTGTTACATATTGATGGTCCGGGTTAATCTGGCAGATTATCTCAGTTGTTGAGCTAAACCCCTTCCTCTGTCAATATTCTACATATGCCTCTTCTACAGCTTGCCTCTTTGGTCAAAGGATATGCCTCTGAGAGAGGGAAACCCCCCCTGGGTCAATTGTCTATAAGTCGCTGGGCTTTTTTGGCGTTCTGAAGTATGATTTCATTTATTCATGTTGGGAAATATGTTTGGAACATCCTGGTGAAAATTACTGTCAAGAGCATGCATAAGCATAGATTTTGATAGACTGCTGTGAGAGAGAAAGAATGATAAAGACAGCTTGGAGTTTTCTAGATTCTTGTTGAAATGGGGGTATGAAGACCTGGCGGACATGTATCTAGGTTGTGTAAAATGAAGTTTTGAGGATAAAATAATGTTAATCAAGAAACTCGGTGAATCAGAAGTTAGAAAGGTCGTCTGTAACAAAGATTAGCCCAGGCTGTGACTGATAAGGCAGCAGATATACCAGTGAAAAATAACAAACAGGAGAAAGGGAAAGTAGAGAGTATTGCAATTTTCTCTAACGGGTGTAACAAAGCATCTTGTATCGTATGCTGGTATTACTGAGGCTAATAGAAGGGAGGCAGAAAATAAGGGAAAAATAATGACTATGTCTAAAACATACTCCTTCTACATCGTTACCAAACGACAAATTATTCCTGTTCTGGCTTGGGGATTGCCACCTGGATCAGCACACACCTTTTTCCATAGGTTAATTACTCCTGTTTTACAAGGAATGATGCAAATCCTGTTTTCAGCTATTCTTCAGGACACACTCATCACTGTCTTGTGCATTTGGAAGTTTTATAGCTTCTCCTTGAGGCTCTGTCTCTTTTCTCTTCTTTCCTGACTTGGCTATTTCACTGCTTGGCATGGCCTTCCCCAGAGATTTCACTGGGATCATCAAAGGAGAGGAGACTAGCCAGACAGTTTTGTAATGATTTGTAGCTGTTATAAAAACCATTTCTCTAAGGAGGGAGATTTTAATGAATTGTTGCCATAACGGTTTGGGATTATCTGTGACTTTTAATTATTCCAACTTCTCAGATCACTTTTGCCATAGAATCAAGATCTGTCTACGTGGTTTGGATTATTGAGATCAGGTTCCTCATGCGCTAAGTAATTAAAAGCACAATTGATCCTTGAATCCCTAATTGCACGTGTACTGATCTTCTCTTATTAGATATCTTCTTGCATCTAAAGCATATTGCTAATTTTTAAGTAGAATTCTTGTTACTTTAAACATTTGTGACACTCTCAAAGCGATAGTATACTTGGGTCAAAGCTTGTCTATATTAATCAGGCTGAAGCCAGAAGTGGAATACATATGTTTTGACTAGTTTTTAGTATCAACTGATTGCATTAAAAGAAAAAAAAAGAACCTTTATTTTTAAATGGCAATTATCTTAGCATTTATATGTCACCACTTTGTAAGAGATTCTGCAGTGATAGAATATTCTTTTATTCTTTGATTGTTATTCATGAGATACTATCACCAAGTCATAAAATCATAAAATGAATTGCCTTAAATTAGGATTAGAGTGTAGTGAACAAGTGAAAGAATCACTCATTACCTCCTGAATGCAGTGAGGCTCCAGTGTATAAAGCTTTAGTTTCTGACAGCCCATTTATTTTATTTTATTTTTTTTAAGGAAATTGGATTGGAGAGGGCAACTGGGAGGTAAAAGGAAAAAAGTTCAGCAAGGCAAAAACGTGTGCACTCAAATAGGCTATTTCAGAGGAGTAAGGCTGAGAACAGTAAGGACAAAAAAAAAAAAAAAATCCACAAGCTTACCCTTGGTCCTCAGGAAGACTTAGGGATATGGAACCACTAACTTTCAATCCCGCAAGTAGGTCGTGTTGAACTTAAAAGAATGATAGAAAGCACTGGAATTCCTGTCAGGGCATTCTGTAAATCCTGCCTTAAAATAAGCTACATTTCTGTAGTGTGAGGCAATGGCCTGTCTCTTCAAGGTATGGCGTCTTAAGTACACATTGCAAGATGGGTAGATCTCATGACTCCACTCTCAGGAAATTCAAGCTTCCTGTTGGTAGCTCTTCTATTTTATTTCTCCTCCTTTGGGATTATCTGCATCGTATCCAGCTTTAGCTCTTGGAAAGAGGGACTCTCAATCAGGTGTAAAAATAGATAAATGTAAAAAAATGTATATATTGTGGGAAAATGACATCCCACTTTTGTGAAGCAATATTTTGAGTAGTAGAAAAAGGAAACATAGGCTTATTTATTTTATTCTTTATTTTTATAGCATATTTATAAAAATGAAAAGAAAATACGTTTTACTTTTAAATACTTTAAAGAAAATAAAACATGTTCAATTCCTAGAAATGCCTAACAGTTAAATGGAACCTTCTCTGAATAAAGACAGGTGTCCTTACTGTTTTATACTTACTTTAAAAGTACCCTACAATGTATTCATTTTTGTTTTAAATTTTTCATGAAATTCTACATTAAATTGATGGAATGTCCCCAGTAGGAACTCTTTGGCCATTTCTCTGAAAGAATCTTTATAAATCGGTCATTCTGCCCTTGTTGAACCACTGATAGAGAACTGACTTTGTTCTGAAAATGGTTATTTCCCAGAACTTGTATCTTAGTTGAAGTAACCATAATTGAATATTTCAGTCAGATAGGAAACATTCTAGGTGACCACAGAAGCTCTCCCACCTTTTCTAGTAGGGTAGCCCATTGTAGGTATAAATGTGTAAACCCTGAATTTGTACATTTCTACCCAGGTGGCACAATATGGTGAATGATCAGTATGAGGGGTTTCTTGAGCTTTGATACATGTTGCTATCCAAGTTGCTTACCAGCTAATAATTACATTTGAGAATGTATTTTGTGGAGTTGTGACTACATCTATCTAAAACTTCCCTATAGGTTTTTGTGCTGCTGTATTCTGGTCCCAGAGTGGTGTGCTATGGTATTTTATTTACCATAGCTACTGTGGTAAATAAAATACAGCATAAGGAACAGTGTAGCAGTTTCTGTCACTGGGCTGAGGTATCTATGGAGGATCTTGTCTTAAAAAAAAAAAATTAGTCCCTTTCTCGTGGTGCTTATTTCAGTGCATTCTCTCCTGAAAAGATGGCAAAAGTGGTTATATGGCCATGGGAAGACAGACATGCTGTCTTCTTTCTTTTTACTGGAAGACAAATTTAGTAAAGAACTCAAGGTGAATGATAACACCTCATGCCATATAAAGACAAATATGCCTGGAATTATGCAGCCTTGCATACAAAAAAGGGAAACTGATAAACTGTAACCCATGTCAATCCCTGTAACAGTCTACAAAGCAAACTACAAGATGCATGCACTGCCTTCTACCCCGGTTAAGGAATCATGACAGTCTCTTCTGACTTACAGCCATTACTACACTTATTGATTATATCTCTGGAATGGTGATGGCACCATATTCCCCACTCTCTATTGAATAATAAAAATATGCAGAGAGGTGGCACTTTTTGGTAATAAATTTCCTTTGGGAAAGGGAATGTGAGGTAGGAAAAAGTGATCTGCTTCTCCTTCTGGATACATTTATGCATCTTATCATTAAAGATGGCTGTGGTCAGTTCTGATAAATCCTAAATGCTTGGTAAATAGACTAAACAAATACATCAGTAACCAGTAAGGCCTTTGATCATTAAAACAACCTCATAATTAAGATTGTATGTTGAATATTTAATGTTCTGTTTATTCATTCACTCACTGTCATTGACCACCAACAGTTTGTGTATCTCATGGTGTTGTTTTGTGTAAAATGTGGCCAAGTGATAACATTTTGCCCAGTTTCCATCTTTTGCTATTAAAGTTTTACTCCTCTCTCCTTTGTTATACTGTAGAATAAGTAGAAATAGCCAGCATATTATTTGTTTTATTCATAAGTGAATTTATTCAACATAGACATTTTCAACATTGAACCTACTATGCGCTAAATACCAAGTTACAGACTATAGGGGCTGGACGCAGTGGCTCACTCCTGTAATAGGAGCTCTTTGGGAGGCCAAGGAGGGTGGACCACCTGAGGTCAGGAGTTTGAGATCAGCCTCGCTAACAGGCGAAACTCTGTCTCTACTAAAAACACAAAAGTGAGCTGGGCATGGTGGCAGGTGCCTGTAATCCCGGCTACTTAGGAGGCTGAGGCAGGAGAATTGTTTGAACCTGGGAGGTGGAGGTTGCAGTGAGCTGATCTCCAAAAACAAGAAGAAAAGAACTGTAGGAATGGCAGTAATAAGTAAGCCTAGTCCTTGTCATTAAAGAGCTTTCAGACTGCCAAGCAAACTGACTACTTGTCTTTTATACTTCTGGGGGATAGAAGGCCTGTGGAGAATCTTGGGACACTCTGATTTTTATATTCAAATAATTACCATCAAGAAAATAAATTGTATCTCTCTTAAAAACTTAATCTTTCAGAATAGCGTGCTGTCTGCCCATTTACTCTACTTTCTCATCTTTCACACAGTCCTTGGTTTTTCTCTGACTTCTGCTTCTATTACTACACAGGAAATCTTATGCGGGCAACAATGACCTTCTAGCTGCCAAACCAAAATCAAAGAAAACAGAAGTGAGGGAATGTATGGCAAGTGCGCTTATTAATTACACAAACATACCATGGATACCCACCATAAACCTACTGCGGTCCTGGGCTTACCAAGGGAATTAACTATTTTCCTATAGTGAGTGTTATCTCTTAAGGGCAAAAAGTTTGTCTTTGTTTTATTCCTGGAAGTCCAAGAATACTTTTCAGGTCTTTATTTGTTGGAGACAGAGGCTTGCTCTGTCACTTCGGCTGGAGAGTGCAGTGGTGCGATCTTGGCTCATTGCAACCTCCGCCTCCTGGGTTCAAGCGATTCTCCTGCCTCAGCCTCCCCAGTAGCTGAGATTACAGGTGCCTGGCACCATGCCTGGCTAATTTGTTGTACTTTTGGTAGAGACAGGGTTTTACCAAGTTGGCCAGGCTGATCTCAAACTCCTGACCTCAGGTGATCTCCCACCTCGGCCTCCCAAAGTGCTGTAATTACAGGTGTGAGCCACCCCACTGTGCCAAGCCTACTTTTCAGGTCTTATTTGAACTGCTGTAGATGAAAAAGGGAGTTCTCCATTTCCTGATGCTTTGGTGATAATGCTTCAAAGTAGTTTGTACCTTCTGTGACCACTTTGTCCCAGTGTCAAAATGCCCCACTGAGAAGAGGATAGGGCTCTCTTGATTGTAGGGCTGATCAGGGGGATAGATCATGGTTATGTTCCATGGGGAAGAAGCATTGGGATTGGCTTCTATTTGGTGAGGCACATAGGTCTAGGCATCCAGGGCATGAGCTGAGTTTGAGTTTGGATAGAACTAAAATCCAATGACTAAAGAAAAGCAAAGTAAAAACATCAGCTCTAGAGGCAGGAATCATGTTGGCTGAGGGGAAGAGAGCATTGAAGTTTTTAGAAGGAGGCGCTTAAAAAATTCTTCAAAGATAAGTTGTTCAATTTTCAAATGCTGAGGGGGAGAGAGCATTGAGGTTTTTAGGAGGTGATTATAAAATTCTTCAAAGATAAGTTGTTCAATTTTACCCATCAAGGTTTACAGGGGGTACAAATAAACCCGTCCCTCTTGTGTGTTAGATGACCTCTCTCCTATAATGATGGTACTTTCTTATTTTGTGCAAAAATGTTTGAATTCCCATGTATTTCATTCCTTGCACTCTGTTCTTTTTACTGGGAAAACGTGTATGCGTATTTCCGTGTGTGTGTGTGTGTGTGTGTGTGTGTGTGTGTACGTACATGTTTATCTAATTGTGTGTACGGTTGGCCCTCCTTATCCACGGGTTCTGCATTCGGGGATTCAACCAACTGCAGAATGAAAATATTTGGGTACAAAAAAGGATAGTTGCGTCTCCACTGAACATGTACAGACTTTATTCCTTGTCGTTATTTTCTAATCGATACAGAATAACAACTATTAACATAGCCTATGTGTTGTATCAGGTATTAGAAGTAATCTAGAGATGATTTAAAGTACACAGGGGTATGTTCATGGGCCATATGCAAATGCCACATGATTTAGTATTAAGAACTTGAGCATCTGGACTTTGGCATCTCTGGGATAATACTGGAACCAATTACCCATGGACACTAAGGAGAGAGGATGACTATATAAAGACAGACAGCCCTCAGTGTGTATATATGTATATGCATACATGTATATTCGTGTGTATATGCACACACACATGTATACACACACATAGCCTTTGAACAATTTTATCTGTACTCCTTATTTTAATTAACATTAAATATTGCTAATTTTAAAAACATCATCTTCATGAACATGTTATTGTGTACTCATATTCTCTATGGATATCTATTACTATGATTCCATATATATTCACTTAACAAATATAAAGTATTGGCAAAACAACAAACAAGATAGATTCTGGCCTCTTGAAGCTGACAGCCTAGGAGGGACACCATATTCTCTACTGAAAGATCTGTAGTTCCTGGAGCATGGCTAGTACTATCATCTAGTGCATAATAAGCACTCAAGAAAAACTTGTGGCTAGGTATGGTGGCTCACGCCTGTAATCCCAGCACTTTGGGAGGCTGAGGCCAGCGGATCACCTGAGGTCAGGAGTTCGAGACCAGCCTGGCCAACATGGTGAAATCCCGTCTCTACTTTAAAAAAAAAAAAAAAAAAAAAAAAGTCAGACATGGTGGTGCATGTTTGTAATCCCAGCTACTCAGGAAACTGAGGCAGGAGAATTACTTGAACCTGGGAGGCAGAGGTTTCAGTGAGCCAAGATCACACCACTGCACTCCAGCCTTGGTGACAGAGTAAGACTCCATCTCAAAAAAAAAAAAAAAATTTGTAGGATGAATGAATAACTGTAAATGTATATAGCAAGCGTTCTTATCTCTGTGTCTTTCAATGTGTGGTTTCCTTTGACTAGAACACACTACCCATACTACTAATAAACGGTACTGCATTTTGTTTTTTTGGTGCCATCATCTTTTGGCCATTTGTAAACAATCCAGACAATCTGGTTATTTTTCTGTGTTCCCAATACGAATTGTGTATCTTATTCACACTCATTTGCAGAACTTAGGTACAGACACGAGTACAACACAACATAGTCTCACGTGAGACAGACACCTAACTGCTTCAGAGCAGACCTTGTTTCTTTCAGCTCTTTCCAGTACATGACCAGGGGCTGGTTCACAGTAATCTGCCAGCAAATGTGAATTAGTAAATGAAAAAATGTGAATTGAAACAAATTACCTCCCTGCAATTGAATTTGCATCCAAAGCTTGTCATATTTTGGCCCCAAATTCGTCTTATGTATCTCCCATTAACTCATGTGTCAACTAGAATCCAGCCACCTTGTTATTCTTGAAGTGTTTTTCAATTTCTCATTTTATACCTTCCACATATTGTTGCCTATGACTGATCCTTTTCTACCTCTTCTACAGCTGCTAACCACCCAGATGTCAGACCCCTTCCAATGCTAACTTCCTTCCCCACCTTTGCCACTCTTCGAACATTGTCAACTCACCAAACATCCCCATATTCTCAGCATATTTCTTTATCTAAAATCGTTTATCTTCATTGAAGCAATATCATGCTTTTCATATGCTATTGAAAATTCTCCTTTGTATTTGAGATTTGGTGCTTATCACACCTGTCTTACTACATTTCAAGCATCCTGAAAGGAGGGACCATGCCTTGCATAGAGCCTTGCAAAAAGGAAGCATGCAGTCTCACTGGCAGTGTATGCATACAGGTTACAAACAGGAGAGAGGAGGAATTATTGGATTAGCATCTGAATATAATCCTTTTTCTGCTGACAAGATTGTAAGGTTCACAGAGATGCTGACCAAGTAGCAGCCACCAGAGCATGTTATCATGGCACTTGAAACACCAGGAAGAGAATATTCTAGAAAAAATAACCAGTCACACACAGAAAACGAACCAAAATGGCATTGGTCCACTCAACAGCAAGATTAGAAGCCAGAACACCATAGAGGAATACAATCAGTAGGGGGAATAATTTTATCCTTTATTGATCTTTCTGTACTCAAAGAAAACTACCAAATTTAAACGGCAATATATCCAGGTATGCAAAATCTTGAAGTACATATGATACATCCATTTTCAGGAAGCTACTGGAGAATGTGCTTTACTAAACAAGGGAATTATGTAAAGGAACAATGTGAAACCAGGAAACTGGAAATCCATCACAGGAGAGGATGAAGAAACCATGTTGATGACAGAGGGCAACAGCTGTGAAAGTGGTTGAAAGAGCAAGCAGTTCAGGTTGGAGCAAGGAAACTGAGAACTCTGGGAGAGACGCCTCAAAGATTACCATAAGGAAATGAATACATCATTAGTAAGACTTGACAATGCAAAAGCTTATCTTGAGTCATTTGTCAAAGCCATCAACGGGAGTGAGAAGATTTAGCCAAATGAACCCAAGTAGGTGAGGGGGGGAATTTAAAAAAGGCGATTATCAATCCCAGAAAAAGGTAAGCATCTTACAAAAATTTAAGTAGAAAAGCAAAAGGAATTCTAATAGTACCTTAGTCAACAGGACAATATTTATGTAGTCATAATCCTAAAACACCTAGTAGTATTTAATTAAAATGTGTAATATAACTACTGGAAGAATGAGGAAGAGAAAGGGATGTGTCGGACAAAATCTTAATGTTTCACATTAGGAAGTCAGTAAATAATATCTGAAATCAGGCAATTAAAACATAGGTCCTTATTTTATTTGGAGAAATGTGGAGGTAATCCGAAGAAAATAACTAAGGGTAGAATGTAGTTGCCTCTGGCAAGCAGGTTAAGGCAGGAGTGAAGGAAAACCGGAGCAGGGGCTGCTGTTATTATAAAGTTTTTGTTTGTTCTATTAAACTATGTTCATATATTGCTTTGATAAAATAATATATTAGAGCAGTAAACCTACGGATATGGACATAAAAGTTTGACACTACGTATCAGGTGGTTCATCATAGCATCCTTCTGTCGTTCATGGGCAAACAACAAACTTTCATTTAGTGGAATCCTAAAGTAACATAGGCAATCCACATTTAACAAAGGTATTACATTAAAGGGTCTAGGAAGAGGACTGCTTGATATTAGGTCTTGGTGGTATATAAACAATGCAGGTTTTAGAGCTTACAGTCCTTGGCCCATATCTTGCTAGCTATGTAACCTCAACACAGATTACTTAACTTGTCTGAGTTTTCTCAAAGATAAAATGAAGATGATATCCATATCATAGGTCTCTTTGGGAGTAATACTCAAATGGCTGTAATTGTCAGCACTGTTAACATTGCTGCCAGTACTGCTTCTGCTACCATGGTCTATATTTGGAATTTGACTTACATGTCTTAATTTCTTAGGTATGAGGGAAGGATCAAGTTCTGATCTTCCAGCTTACTGGAAGCATGAACTTAGACAAATCACTTAAACTCTCTAAACTTGATTTTTCTCAATTGTGACATAAGGAGAAAAGAGTTTAGTGGAGAGCCTAATAGTAAGGCCCAATTTACTGCCTTCCTCTTTTATCACTTTCCTCTAGCAAATTGGCTACCATCTCTACCATCTCAGCAGTATCCAAACAACTCATCATAGATTCAAAGAAATTTCAAGTTAGAAGACAACTTGGCCATTAGGCAGGAAAAGACATCTACTCATGCTGTTTAAATTGGTGTTGACTACTCTTTTGCCCTAAAGTATATAATTGCTCTTTTTTGACTTTATAGGCTACTGTGCTTCTTAAAATGTGGTCCATGGATCAGCAGCACAGGATTGCCTTTGCAGGTTAGAAATGCAAATGCTGAGATCTCATTCCAGTTGAACTGTAGTGGTGGGGCCAGTGATCTGCGTTGCAAAGAGCCCTCCAGGTGATTCTCACGTGCTCAAGTTTGACAAATGACTGGTCTCAAATTTTCAAAGCACAGTACCAGGAAGAAAAAAGTGATAGATATGTTTGTACATTCCGTGAATATCAGGTCAGCTATATTCAATTGTTCCTTCCACTAAATTTTATCGGTCACCTCCTCTATGCCAGACACTGTAAGAGTTACTGAGGATTCAAGATAAATTTTTTAGGTCACAGCAAAGATTGGCCTGACCAACCACAATTTTCGTAAAATCATGTTACATAGTCTAATGGACTCAATGATTGGCTTTCTTATAAATATGGATGCATTATCAAGCTCTCCAAGATTACTTCCTGGGCTCTAGCTTTCTCGGTCAAGTGATCATATTTTCTGATGTCTCATGTCTATTTTCCTGCAACCTGCTATATTATATGCAAACTCATCAGCCTTCTTGAATGTTTTACATAGAATGTACATAGAATTTGGCCATAAAATAGGTAATCTTCCTTTTTATCCAAGCAAAGCATCTACCTGGAAGAAAATTATCTTCTTTGTGACTTTATATTATTGATGATGATAGCCAGGGTGATTTTGATCTTTAAATATAAATTGTTCCAAGTGTGCACCCATCTCTCCAGTCGTTAGATACTCTGCCCCAAAATACTTCTTTAATCTAAATTGCTAATCAGGGATTCCGTGTTCCCAAGGCTTTAATGAACTACATGTATGCCATTGCCACTCTTGTAGCCATAAAGTAAGAGCTTCCAAGGATTCAATTTTTAATAAAGGATGAAAATCTAAGTAGATTCATCTTAAAGCAGGAAAATAAAATAATACAATGTGGGTTATGGAGGAGGGAAGAAAGGAGGTGTGGGGGAGAGAGGCAAAGAAATAAGCATTATCAGCATTTTAATGGGAATGAATAAACAGTCCGCACTATAATAAATCTTCTAGGCATTTGATCCCCATAAACCATCTTAATCCTCAGGGCTATTCTGGCAGCATGAGATAACTACTCTGAAACCAAAATGTATTTCGCATAAAACTCACATTCCAATGTTTACTGTGTATCTGCTTTTAAAAAATAAATTGAAAATTCTTTGAGGTTGTGTAAGGGGAAACAGCCTCTAAGGGCCCCTTCTGTGTGTCATCCAGCACCTGCCTGCCGAAGTCAATGCTGGGATGCCCGCTGGTCCAGGAGCTGGAGGACTTGTTAGCTGAGGCATTTTAATCCACTGTTTCATCTGAGCATTATTTGACTGGCTTAGGCTTTGAAAACTTCCTCCTCTTTTGTGTATACATAGAGGGCTTTTTGATATGGGTGTGATGGCAGTCCCACTTCAACTGATTTATGTCATAGAAATAGTAAAGTCACATGTCCATGTATGGTTGATCTGTAAAATCTTAAAAAAAAAAAAAAAATTACTGTTTTCAATGTTAATCATGACCAAGAAGTGGTCCAATTATTTTACATCATTTTTTTTTTTTCAAAACCCATTAACTTACCTATACCTAATGTTCTTAGTAACACACACTTGCCAGTTACAACTTTATAACATCAACCTGTCGAGTTACAAAAGCTATTGCCCTGGTATACACATGGACCAAATTTCAGCTTGTTATTTGCCAGATGAGGAAGTCAAGCCTGTCTACCTAAGCACATGTGTGACTTATGTTCTTAAAATATATTTTAGGGAAGTAATAGTTATAATATCAGTGTTTAAATGTTTCATATTAAAACAAAAGATACAGAAGTTCTAGTACAAAAGACAAGGACAATACCTAAAGCAATTTACAATGTATTATCATATAAGCACAAGCAACTCATTTTTTTCTTTTTGTACAAAAGTAGAGTATGAGTGAGAGTGTGTGTGTGTGTGTGTGTGTGTGTGTGTGTGTGAGTGAATGAATTCGGAGCTTACCTGTTAGCATCAGACACTACTGTTACCAAGAGAGAGACCTCATTATTATTTTAGATGCTTTAATTCTGGACCTGTCTTCTGAGCAATTACAAACTGCTTAGAAGCAGCTCTCCTGCCTCTGTTCTCTTCCTTTTGCCCACCTTTTCTTCTTTCTTGCTTTCATTTTAAGAAAGAACTATCCTAGGCTTCCCACTTCAAATGTGACATCAAACCAGATCTGGTTACTCACACCACACATGCATATAAGCACATTTTCCTGAGTGGTATATGAACATTGAAAACTATAATGCCGAAAACGTTTTAGCTTTTCAGTTTTAATAATGCCTCTATTTTCATCTGCCTTCTGACCCCCACCCATCAGCCTGTCTACTGTACTTTTTTGCAAACCTAAACGACCTGCCATAAGAATGTTTATATATGCTCTGCTAAACTTCCAAAAAAAATAAAACGTCAAACTACTAAGTGCAGTGTAGGAACAGAAAAATCGTTAACTTGTTGAAACTAATTATTCTACTTTCCTTTCGGCTCCATGAAATCAAGAAGCAAAAGTTTGTAGTGGTTATGTGTATTCATCCTAACACGTTGATTTTATGGTAGAAAAGAATATACTGTCAAATAGTCGATATAGAACTCTGTGACTCTCACTCATATTTTTACGATGAAAATTCTAGGTCAAAAATGGCAAGTGAGTGAGAACAAAGAAGAAAATCATTGTTAACAAACAATGGAGCAGTAGAAAAGTCATAACTTGAAAATGTAATTAAGGCATAGCGCCTCTACGTAGGGTCACATAAATTCAGTGTAGTTACATCTATTGAAACTACATGAATATAACCCTATTAAAATACGCTAGTAGATCTGTAATCACGTCTTTAGAGGAAAAGGTATTTCTTAGCTTCCACAGGTACAAATTAATAGTCTTCCCTTTCACTCACTCTTGAAAGAGCACAGATTCTCTTCCACAATGGCACATTTTAGAAAAGATATAGCAGCAGTATATAACCTATAGTCTGCTTTTTATTCATTTCAAAAGGTGATTGAGCACAGTTGAATTGAAATACATACGAGTAGAAAAATCTTATCAGTTTTCAGGCAAATCTCATTAAATGATGAAGAGTCTACTTAGCAGCTAATCTCTTTTATGTTGTCACTGAATAAAGAACTAGAATCATGCCATTAATTGTCCATCAGAAAGAACATCGGGCTTAGGTACAGGGAAACGCACTAAATAAGACTCAGGTCAAGAGGCCCCACAGTAACTCTTTGGATGTTTTTGTTTGTTTCATAACATTGTGTGGTATTAAAAGATGTCCTTTCACAGGGAGGTGAGCACAGATAAAACAAGAGTAGCAAAATATTGATAGATCTTGAAACTAAGTGATGGATAAATTAGGTTTGTTATTATATATGTAAAACATTCAGAATAAAAAGTTGAAAACAAAATAATGCTTATCAATAAAAGGGTGCAAGTTTACCTGAGGTATTTAGCTGACCAGAAGCCACAAGAAAGCCAAAGGATGGGAACTCAAGAAAGGAGTGACAATAATCCCAGGAGGCAAGGCTTCCCTGGATGCTGGAAGCTGGAAACAAGGAACTAGGGCTGATGAAGGAAAATCTTTGCTAATGAGCCGGCAACCAAATTTTATATTGTCTTCGCAAATAAAAGGATTGGAGAAATACTAACAGTGATTGCCAAACTTTCATAATTGTATTCAATTTTTGGTCCTGGTTAATCATGCATATAGCAGCTAATTTTGATCCTGCCTGAATGAAGTAACAAAGCCAATTGTAATAATGACCAACATTTATTTAAGGTTTAGTAAGTGTCACACATATGCTAAGTATTTCACACGAATTATTTCATCTAATATTTCTCAAGAAACCTGCAAGATAGGTCTAATAAAATCATAGCTATGAAAGCTAAGCCTTAGCTAAGTAGTTTATCTAAAGTTACATACCAGATGAGCCGTGATATTTTGACTCTAGAAACCATGTAACCATTAAAAAAAAAAAAATCTGGCTTCTTAAAATTCACCCTACTCATTTAACACATCTCTAAGATCTGAGCTTGCATTGCCTTTAGCTGTTGTTGTCTTATAGGACCTCACTCTTACTCAACCCTAACCCTGCTCTCCTATCTGGGCCCTACTCACAAGATCGTACCCTGCTCTGTGACTTGGTCTCCCATGGATTTATTTGCTCTTCTACTTGGCCCATGTGACCACTTCAAAAAGGTTAAAGTTGCTTCCCAATTCTTCGATTCCCTTGATCTTTTAAAATTTTCACCTTATCAATTCCCAATACTGTACATTTGCTAGAAATAGAATCGTATCCCCTCCAACATTTATATGTTGAAGTTTTAACCCCAAACATGACTATACTGGGAGACAGTGTCTTTAGGAGGTAACTAAGTTTAAACAGAGTCATAATGGCAGGGCTTTAACCAATAGCACTGGTGGTCATATAAGAAGAGCAAGAAAAAGAAATCCGCCTCTGAGGGCATGAGAAGAAAGGCCCTATGAGTACATACTCAGAAGGTAGCTGTCTACTAGCCAGGAAGAGAGCCCTTACCAGAAGCTGAGCCCTAACGAACTTTGATCTGCAACTTCCTTTCCGGAACTGTGAGAAACACATTTCCATTGTTTACCCAGCCTGTGGTATTTTGTCATGGTGATCCCAGTAGACTAACAAAACATCCTATCATTTCCTGCCTTAGCTTCCACTTCAAATGCTTCTGGAAAAAGTAGAAAATGACTTGCTTCTCTAGAGACAGAATTAGAGACAATTTAGAGAGCTCTAAATTCAGAACCATAAGACTGGATTTTAAGACTTTATCACATATTAGGTGTGTGACCTTGGAGAAGTCATTTAAGTTCTTTGGGTTTGTTTTCTTTTTTTTTTTTGGGATGGAGTGTCCCTTTGTCACACAGGCTGGAGTGCAGTGATGTGACTGATCTTGGCTCACTGCAAGCTTTGCCTCCCGAGTTGGAGCAATTCTCCTGCCTCAGCCTCCTGAGTAGCTGGATTACAGGTGCGGGCCACCACACCTGGCTAATTTTTGCATTTTTAATTGAGACAGGATTTTGCCATGTTAGCTAGGCTGGTCTTGAACTCTTGATCTAGGTGATCCACCCACCTCGGCCTACCAAAGTGCTGGGATTATAGGCGTGAACGACCACACACAGCCGGGTCTGTTTTCTTTGTAATAAACACAATTAGAAAAATACTTGCCCTATTTCAACAACAAAAGAAAATAGTAAAGATTTCAAGTTGTATTAATTCGAGCTGACTCCTGACTGATACTCAGAGGTCCTTTTATTAGCAGCCTTCCTACCAGTGCTGTCAGTGGACTTCTGCCATTAATTACTCAAGTCCCACTTGGGTATCTGACCTTGTCCCTTAGTATATCCAGAACATTGACGCCCTCTGCCTATAGCTTTTGCAACTTCCATAGCAATATGTAAGTTTCTGATTTCATTCTCTCCAAGAAGGTTGACTTATGCCTCCCCATCCCCTTTTGGTTTTTTTCAGAATAACATCTCTACCAGGAAGCTAAGTTGCTCCATCATGTTTCAAGTTCACTAAGAGTAGATCAATTGTTACCTTTCACTTCTAATATGCTTGAGTCCTTTGTACTCAATGACAAACAAGCCCTTGACCTTGAACTTCTTGAGCTATTCTCCCATTCCTCTCTTCCCATTCACTGACATGATTTCAAAAACCTTCCCACTCATATCTTCCTCCAATGCACTTTTTGCAGTCTGTCATGAATCCAAATTGGTTTTCATCGTGGTTGCTCCCAATTCAAGGCTTTGCTTAGAATGACATACAGGCCTTATTTCTGCCTATCTGTTTTCCAAGGTTTACCAAACATGTCACCCCTTCTATTAAGCCTTCCTTTACATAATGTCTTCTAAGCTCCCTAAGAACTTAGTTTGTGAGTTTTGATAGCTTATTTGCATTCACTGTAGTATCATTATTTGTGGCTCTTTACTAGATTATAAGCTCCTAAGGGTCTCAATTTAAAATACCATAATTTAGTAAACATTCAATAGACATTATCAAACTGATCTTAAACTATGTAATTAAGATATTAGTTCAACTGGGACAAACAAAGGGCTTGGGTATTTTTTGGATAAAGACCAAACTTCAATTTGAATATGGGCAAAGGGAGGCTGGGCCTGTATAGATCTGTACAAGAGACAAAAAGTGTTTGCAATTCTTCTAGCCATTTTCTGTCTTCATTGAAACAATAACAATAGCCAATAAGAGACAAGCTTGCACATAAGTGTTCAATAAATGTTTCTTGAATTATAGAAAAAGTGAATGCTTAAAGTAGTCCTAGAATTATATATTAAATAGTGAGACTTAGAAAGATTCTGAGAGTAGGCTAGGCACGGTGGCTCACACCTGCAATCCCAGCATTTTGAGAGGCCAAGGTAGGTGGATCACTTGAGGTCAGGAGTTTGAGACCAGTATTGCCAACATGGTGAAACCCTTCCCTATTAAAATTTTTTTAAAAAACTAAAAAATTGGCTGGGTGTGGTGGCACATGCCTATAGTCCCAGCTACTCAGGAGGCTAAGGCAGGAGAATTGCTTGAGCCTGGGAGGTGGAGATTGCAGTGAGCCAAGATCATGCCAGTGTACTGCAGGCTGCAAGATTCCATCTCAAAAAATTATGGGAGAAAGTCTAATTTTGAAGAACTTTGAAGACAGGAACAAAAAAACTTTCCATAATTTGACATCACTGAACCTGTCTTTTTTTCTCCATTCCTAAGATAGTTGATAGTATAATCATTCTACTAATGTTATCTTGAAGGCACAGGCTTATCATTTAAAAGTATATATTTTTAAAATTCTAACTCTTTGAAAACTGGTAACCAACATAGGAATAAAGGACAGCTATTTACTTTCTAGATCACAGTGAAGAACATAGGGTATCATGATGGATTATCCAGTTGGCCAAGTAAGTGTATGCTAAGAGAATCGGAAATAAAAGACATTTCTGCTACAACGAGTGTATGAAACAATTTGTAATCAGAAATTCTGGTAAGAAGCTGTTAAAATTCAGGCACTGATTTAAATTTTGGTTTTGGATTCTTTTTTATTTGAATATGATGGGAGGCTTGGCAAGAAAACATCTAAGGCTTTCTAGTGCTTATGGCACTATGTGAACATAGTTTGAAATATTGTTTGAAGCTTGTTGAATTATATAAAAAAGGTAAAAGGTACCATGTACTTTTTAAAAACATAGTATCTAATAATCTTCTCCAGAATACAGTGTTTCTATCATCTTTTCAGGAAAGCACACTCCCTCCTGGTTACTCAATCATATCAATCTAAACAATGATGTCTCAAGTAACAGATGATTATCTCAAAAATATGCCACTTTTGACAACTTAATATAATAATTAGTAACTGCTTAGAATATTTTCTATCACATGAAAGTGGTCTAGCTCTTATTCAGCTTTTAATAAGATATACCATAATTTTAGCTCCAGTGTGAGATATTTTCCCAAATGTTAAGAAAATAAAAGTACGCCGTCATACCAGGTTTTGGGAAGAACATTTTATTGCTAAGCATATCCTTGAACGAAAATGCAAATATGAAATAAAAGAGAAAACAAAAAAAGAAAAAGCAGTAATGTCACAACATCATAAAATAAATTCCTTTAGGTTCTGCTAATAAAACAGGAATATGATAGAAGCTCACATACAGAATGCACATGTTCCCATAAAACTGTCCAAATAGAAACTTACATTAAAAGGAATATAACAAATGTATTTTTACTCAAATGTGAAAAATGAAAGAAAGCAGGAAATCGGTTCACAAGACCTCAAGACGCCAAGAACAGCAATCTTTTACAGACATCGAGATATAATCAACTTCATATAGGCTGGGCCATTTAGATTATCTAAAATCGTGCTTTGATATCTCTTGATAATCCTGTCTTTTTAAATGATAACAAAAAAATCAAACTCTTAACACATTGAAATATTAGATAATGAGGAACACCTCTTTCCATACACATTAGTAAAGGCTACCATTGAGATGGCGCTTTTTGCCCCGTGTCTTTAAGATACTTTTTCAAAGTCAAATATTCATGCAACTTACAAAGACCAGCAAGAATAGATTTCTAAATCTAAGCAGCTGATTGATTTTCATCTGTACAAAAGAAATTGTATATTTCTGACCCTCCAGAGGACACACTTCATTTTCGTGTGGATATTTGTCTTGCTTTGTCTCTTGCTTTTGGATAGCTATGGCCATACAACCAGTTTATTGTTTTTCTGTACATTGTTTCCTCTTTACAAAAAGAAAAAGACAACCAGAATATAAACCAAACAGAAATAAACAGGAAAAAAAAAAACCCAGTTCTTAAAGCAGTATGTACATAGGTGGCTAAGGAATTATACCAGCAAAAACGTAGTAAAATATGTAAACAAAATCTGAAGTTTGTTTTAATTCTCTTTGACACAGTTAACTGTGACAAAACTAAAACTCACGCTTTCTTCACATTTTAAGGTTTGCTTTTTTGTTGTTTTGTTATTTTCTTCTAAAACATTCTCATTCCACTTCAAGACTTTAACAGATTTCCTGTGTCAGTCATCCCATCAAACATACCATGATAAATATATCTGTATATATATTTATTTATATATATTATACTATTAAATTCCTTTTTTGTGTGTCACAGCAGCTTTATTCATTTATTATTTGTTTTTAAAAAAGATGGGTGAAAGGAGAAGTGAGCAAATGGAAGGACAGAGTTATCCATAAATGTCAGGCTACAAAATTAAACCACTATGAAAACCATTGTCATGTTCGGGGCGGGGAAAGAACTATATGTTTCATACTCTGGCATGACATGTTTGGCTTGTGTGACCTTTTGTGTTTCCATCACAAGTTGAACTCCCCTACTGTCTGGTTTGATTATTCAACAGACTTTAGTAGTGTCTTTTTTATTTGGATGCATTTCAATCAGTTACAGATCCAGCCCACCTCTCCTTCCTCTTCCCTAGGAAGGCTGTTTGAGTTTGTGGGGCTTTCCTCTTTAACACAATTTGGCTGGGTGAATGGACAGGAATGACATTGTTAAGTAAAGCCAATAGCTCTGATAATGCCAGCCCTAAACCCGTCTCTTCAGGGTTTGGGTGGTAAATTCTGAAATTAGATCCTGGGGAACCAGCTTTTCGAATCAATATTACCATCCGTCACATGAATTTTGCTATGTGCTCAGCAAAGCATCTTACAGGAAACAAACAACAGATTCTAGAGACACCATAACCTGATATGTAGAGTGAACACCATGGTAGCTTTTGAGTTCATATGGCAATAGTCTCTCTCGCTTTTGTTTTGAGTTCTTTTTTTCCTCTTCTGACGTCCAGTCATTATCAAAAAAATAAACAAAAACCCAAAAGCCATATTTCCCCTCAGATCTTAAACTTACACGCACACTGGCTAGAACCAGATAAGGGTTGTGGGTTTTTTTTTTTTTTTTTTTTTTTTTTTTTTTTTTTTTTTTTTTTTTTTTTT
>NW_016107660.1:743968-763203 GCF_001604975.1 Cebus imitator | reverse complement strand
TTTTTTACATAATTAAACCGAAAAAACATGGTTACAGTCAAGCTTCACAAACATCATTACAGACTCACTTGGAGTTATGGAACAAGTAAGCCATGAAGTCTTCTACCTGTTAGTAAAAAGGTCCTCCGGAGAAGGAAGCTTCCAGGCCTGCGGAAGTGGGGGAGCCACCTGCCGGCTCCAGAGCGCTAAGTGTGTGCTTTATGATACAGCAAGGGCACGAGACCGTCCGTCTCCCAGCGACCGCTGGCACCTCGCCGCAGGCGGTGGCCGAGCTTTAGAGGGAGATGCATCGCTGTGTGTGTGTGTGTCCTTTAAAAAAAAAATGGTTTTCCCCACCAGAGTCGTGGTAGACACCCCATTTCATAGTTCCAGCAGTTCTGACCTCTGTGAGATCTCACCGTCCAAAGATTCATAGGCGAGGATAGACATGACTGTGAAACGCGCGTGTGAGCAGTGTTCGCGTGTTTTTACACGTAATACTCCCTGTCCTTGTTCTTCTGTTTCTTGTGGCCGCTCTTCGAGCTCTGCTGCTTCTCCTTCATGAGCGTGCCGTTGCTCTGGGCGGAGTTGCTGATGTAGTTCCGCGTCTCGTCCACTTGGTAGGACCCCTCGTCCCTGTTCCTGTACTTGTACATGGCGTACAGGAGGATCAAGATGCAGAGGGCGGCAGCAGCCACAATGCCGACGACCATCCCTGTTGTGCTGCTCGACTCCCGGATCACCTCTGAGGCCCCCGGAACCCGTCTGATTCCCGGCTCCGTGGGGTTTGCTGTGGGCACATTACGGAACATGGGGGAAGTAATTAGTGGGCTCTTCAGTTTGGTGCTGTCTAGCTCATAGGCAGTGGGCAACGGAAGCAAGACTAGATCAGGCTGGGGTTTGAGATCACGGTTATTCATTTTGCCAGCTGGCAATTTGGGCACCATCCCAGACGAGGAGGAAGCTGTGAAGCGGATCAGCTCAGGGGATAAAGATGTGGTAGTAGTCCTACTAGTTTCGGAGACTTTGTTAGGTCTAAAGTCCTTGGATTCCCACTTGGGCGCATGTGCTTTGTAGCCACCTTCGAAGATTGAAGTGGAAAGACTCTTATCTGTTACCAAGGAGAAGGTGGTGTAAAAATCTTCATCATCAGTAGGGGGCAGGTTAGAGTCAAAGGTTTCCCCTGAGCCATACCCAGATATCACCAAGCCATCATCATCACAACCATCGCTGCCTTGGTCCGACAAGCAAGGTAACCCCGCCTCAGAGGTCATGGACAGGGAATCTTTGGTGGTCTGAATAATGGTGAGGAGGGGGCGAAAGGTAGGGGGAAGTGTAATGGAAGGTGCACGAGTAGCAATAGGAGGGGTAGCTAAAGGGTCTTCTACAAGAAGAGGGATAACTAATTCACCTCCTGGGATTGAAAAGAAAAAGAAAAACAGAATTAGTACACTTGTAAACACAACTCCTAGTCACTTTCAACCAGTGTAGTTCACAGCATATGCCTCAGAAATTACAATAAAATGATCGGGATCTTCTCTGGATGTAGTCTAATCATTCTAGGCAGATTTAGAGCCTTTTATATGCCTCTTGCCACCCAAACCTGAAATCCCTAGATCAGGGGCTTAGACTTTTGAAGATACTCTCAAGTAATTATTTAGATAGAATTCAACTGTATATAATTCTTTCCAGGATCTGCTTATGTGCTGATGACATTCAATTATATTGTTATAAATATTGGCTGGCTATCAAAATTGGTATGTGTAGGTACATGCACACATGGTGTGCTTAAGTGATGAATTTATTAATATGCATATAAGATTTCTTTATTGCCTTCTTGGGTTTCTACTCATTTGCTCCCAGGAAGATGAGAATGACCTATTCACCATCTTACTGAGATCAAGATCAAGAAACATAAAAGATTGTATCCTTTGTGTTTTCTTAAGTTACCTCTTATTTCATACTTAAGAATCACAGTCCTTATTAGCTGAGTGATAGGGATTTATAAGAAGCTAAAAATGTTCATCTAACAAATCCATTTTGATTGTGCTTTTCCAGAAATTCCCCTGACTGTTAAATGACAACTTGCCTTGTATTCGTCTAATATGATTATGCTTTACTTTCATGCTAGTTGCAATATATCCTGAGCTGGAAGCTAGATTTTCAAAATAACCACCCTAGATATCCATGACTTGAAACTTTTAGACTCAGAAATGTTGACTTAGCAAAGTGAGTTTTTTAAATCAGTACTTCCTAACTAGTGTGGCAAAAATGTATTGGTTTACCCATAGACCCTTGTTACTGCGCTTAAAATCATGTGGACTAAGTCAGCAAAGAAAGCTCAGAATAGTTCATTAAATCACAGGGACTTGCAGATGATGAGTACCACAAATATTCCACAGTAGTGGTTGCTCACCTGGCTGTAAGGCCAAGATTGCTATGCTTTTATGTCAGCAAGATAATCGATCTCTCCTCAGTGTCTCTTTATGATGTTACTTTCCAAGCAAAGGAAGAATCTTAAGTTATAGTGCATGTCTCTATTGAATTTACTCCAGAAAAACATATTGCAACTATCATTTAAAAAAAATCCACTCACAGGGATGCTATGAATGTTTCCCTGCCCCAGTTAGTCAGAAAGTTGAGATAATAATGTGACATTATAGTTGAAGGCCTCTTTCTGAGCTGACGCATTGGGCTGTCAGCTGGTACCATGTACTGTGTATCTTGCCCTTGGTCATAACTTTGCCGTGATGGTATAGTCAGTGTTTGAGTGGCTATACAGATAGGACTGTAGCTGAGGTGCCCTCCTCGTCAGTAACAAAGCCAGATGAAGAGGTGATTCAGTACCGGAGTTCTAGGGGTACTCCAAGCGAATAAGCCTTTGAGCCTACACAGCTTTCCAGGATTTTTCTTATGAAGATTGATTCACAAATTAAAAACTCTCCCTGTGGATGAACAGGAAGTATTTGAAGATGCAAGCTTTCCACACCTTGCATCTTGAAACATTGATGCAAGGTGTGGAAGGCTTCCTGTGCATCCAAATTGTCCAGGTTTCAGGTTTGCTAAGAGAAGAGCTTCCTGAGAAGAAAGCTAATGCCTACCTTCAAAGCACTGAGAACAGCTGGTGCCCATGTCAGAAGCCTTTATTCTCTCCCTGTTTAGCCAATAACAATTGTGTTCTGCAGAAAGAAACTGAGTTTGGGAGGGAGCTGATAAAGTATACAATGTGCATCATTTGGAAGGGAAGGGACAACAGAATGTCGTACTGCCATCTCTGGCCTATGTGATAACTTTACTATGAAATTAAAACAAGAAAACACCTTTTTGAGATTCTCAAGATGATGTTATAGTATGTCCTCTAAACCTGAGCCTCTATTCTAGTGCTCAGAGTTTGAAACTATTGAGCTAAATGATCTTTGCAGGTTTGCCAAAGATTCAGACTTGCTGTACTGGACCAGCATACACCTATTTTTTTTTTTTTCACTGTGAACATATATAATTCATGTGCCTTGCAACTTATTTAATGCATAATTTACACACTTTTGCTAGTTTTTATAAATGGGATTTGGAGTGCAGTTCCCTAAAGGTAAGCCAGTCCTAAAACTAGCTCTGAGCAAACTTTATTATTCTTCTGCTAGGGGGCCCCAAGTGGTAGATAGGAGGTAACAGATGAAAGAGGGCAATGTCTGAGTAACAGGAGAGCAGTGATGAGAGACAGGAAGTGAAAGCCCATGGGATCTTTCTAAAGCTTCCGTGAGGATTTCTCAGGAACAATTTTACTTACCTTCAGAGGACAAGGCAGGATTTCTTTTTTTAACTTATCAATAACAATGGTTTAATATGTGTGTTCTTTTCTGGCACAAACACCAGGTCATTTGTTCCTTAAGGCAATGACAAATCTACCCCATGTAGAGTAAACAAAGAGGAAAATGGATTAAAGGACAAGGAATAACAGTATCTTGGGAGGCAAAGTCCTGGTACAAATAGTTTATATACAATGGCAAACTGTCGGGTAAGAGGCTAGTGTCCCTTTAAGTGGGATTCAGATCACCATCTTCATGATGATAGAGTGACATTCAGTTGCAGTTTTTGTGTACTATCTGTGACACTCAACTGGAGTCTTAAATTTGCCTTTTTGGTTTTTTTTTTTTTGGTTTGTTTTCTCTTTTCAATGCTAGCTAAAGCTTCCACAGTGTATTTATTGTTGCAAAATCTACAAGCTGCTCATTCTGCAGTTGAATTACTTACTTTTCCTTTGCTATCTACCTCTCATTTAACACACTAAAGCAAGTATCTTAGATTAAAACAGAGTAGCCACACTTTTTAGAACTGTACAGTAAGAGGGTTCTGAGGCGTGTTAATTTATAAAGAGCTTCTAAAAGCCAGGTGGGTCCCAAAGTGAAATGGTAAGGGCTTATTTTAAAACCAAAATGATGGGTGTACTATTTCAGAGTTTAGAAAACAAAGTCTTTCAGAACCACTGATCTTCAATTTTCTTTGCCATTTCATTACTAATCTTGGTAGCAGTGATAAAAAATGATAAATGATAAATGATTTTCCTCTGTTGGGAAAATCTGAGCCCAAATTATGCTGATTTTTAGACAAAAAGTAGTAGAAGCTTTCCTAACCCCTCTTTCCTGGCATCTCAAGAAGTGGAAAGAATGCCTTTAGTTTAAAATGAAGTCAACTGGGATACAGAGGGGTCCTTATGACAAATGAGAATTCTAGTGAAAATAGGTAGAAAATTTTAGATAACTGTAAACATGAAAGATGCCTGGGACAAGTGTATATGTTGGTGTAATGAATTTTAATGTCATCCATCTTTAAGATTGAGATGATAATGGTGTCCTGGGGGGAATCAAAGGCACACATCATTTGAGAGGAGGAAGTGACATATTCCTCCTACTGTTAGATTCTTAATAGAAATAACTTAGTTTGGTGGGAGGCTATTCAAAGCTTATTGTTTATTTAATCAAAAATGACTACATTCAGAAATGTTCAGGCAGTTGATAATATTTTCTTCACTTCCCAGAGACCACGAAGTCAGTGATCAGCTATGTGTTTCTTTCTGCCTACAAAAGTATTCCTGGAAGCAAAGAACCCAAAGTCATGAAGGTTTACAGGCAGAGTAATACAAAACCTGTAATCCATCAAAAACCCTGACTTCTTATGCCATCCCCAGAATTTTTCTTTAATTTGGGATAAGAACTATCTGTATTCCTTAAAGTGAGCATTTTAAAGTCAGGCATACATACCCCTTTTTGATAGGATTGTGCTTTTCTTTAAACTAGAGAGATCATTAGAGATATAAAAGGTCCATTTTAGTCCTGAAGGCCGCCTGGTTTTTTGTTTTATAAGTGTATTTATAGATATATAATTCATGCCTCTAGGGCTGATATCCAGCAAAAGGGGCTCACTGCCATCAAAAAAGAAAGTGTATAAAAATTTTAATAGAATTCTTCTGAACTGTGAGAATGTTGTAGGTGATAGTGAATGTAATGGGTTATCTTTAAAAAAAGAAAAAAGGAGCATGAAGTTACAACCCTTGCCTCTCTGGAGATATTTGGGTTTTGAGAGTTCACAAAAATACCAAAACAGTGATGCTGAACAGTGAGATTCTGGGAAAGGACACCATGCTTGAATTCCTTGAATTCTTGTTATACGTATTGGGTATTTCACCTCATCTCTTATTTATATTATTAAAATTTTCTGCTTGAAAATTCACATAAAAAATAGAAAAAAAAAAAAAAAGAAAATTCACATATAGGGAGAAATCGTTCTTTTCTCCCCCAAAATTTAATTGTTCAAAGATATTTAACTCTTTGGGGACACAAAAGTGTATATTGTAACACTTAAATATCATAAAGGTTGTAACCATGAAATTGCTGTCTATCAACCAGAAAAACTAGTTAGGGACAAACATGGCAAGTACGTGGGGAGAAGACAGAAGAAAAACTGGTGTTTCAAAGGGGCTTAACTTATATTTTAACTGGATGAGAATTGCTGGGCAGGGCATTCTCCCTCCCTTCGCCCCAGCAAAGGGTTTGTCTGAAATAGGTTTGACTTCGAAAGGCGACAGATTATATTTTTCAACAATAAGATAAGTCACAGCCCCTTGATGTCATTATATCTTATAAAACATGAAATGCCAAGTGGGGTGTTTCATTTGTTTATTAATTCAGAGCTTTGCCTCTGAAGTAACTCAGACTCTTAGCATCAGAACTCTGTAGGAGGTCCTACTAGCTCTAGGAATTTGGTCAAATTTCTGAAAGTCTATGGAAAATGAAAATGATAAAACACCCTACTTCAAACCGTCAATGCAAATATTAAATGCATATTAAGTATGTTTTTGTATGTTAGGTAGTTAGCACAGTACCTACTGCTATTCAGAAATGCTAGTTACTGTGCTATTTCTACTAATATATTTGAGCTATAAATACTTAAATAATCACTTCTAATCTTTAGTGACTTCATGCTAAGGTAGAAATGTAATTATATAGGATCTAGATTATTGAGGCTATTTTACATATAGAATATAAGGAATAATTTATAATGATTTAAAGAGCTTGATTTTTTTTTAAATAACTTTTTATTAAATTTATCTTTGGATGTCTTTTTCATAGAAAATATTCTAATGCAACAAGATAAAACAACATCCCATTTAGGAAGTTCTAAGTTTTAGACCTAAAATATTATCCAGTATGTCAAATAACACAAAAATCACATACACTGGGGTAGAGAGAGCCCATGCATTAAGCTATTGGCTTGGAAACATCTCTTACCCACCACTCAGTTTGATATTTCCATAACAGTTTCAAATAACACAAATATCTATAAAACGAAACAAGTAACTTCTTGATTAAAGAATTATATAGTGCTTCTTACCAATCTTACATTTGTTGAAGTGCACAAGGCAGCATTGGTCCAAATAATCTTAAGATGAAGGAATATTCTTACCCTGGAGTTACACGGTGATGGTACCTACCTGAAATATTTTCTAAGTAAAACTTTAGATAGGAAAATGATGTTTTCTTCTTGGTGGAATCTTAAGATCCCTGAAAGCTTACCTGATTAAATCCTCGAGAGAAATGAAAAAGGGAAAAGGAAAAGCGACAAAGGAAAGAGGGAGAGAGAGAATGCGTGTGTGTGCCTTCTGTGTGTGTGTCTCTGTGCTTTTGCCAGTTGTTAGTTCCATATCCTGGAAGGCGTCAGTATCCTAAAACAATACACTGAACACCTGAGATTCTTGATATCTTCATTTTCAGTAAAATTGATTTTGTGGCTTGAAGCAAAGGTGAGAGTATAGTCCTGGATAACCAAACTCTATCACAGTCACTTGAGAGTACCTTATTTTCCTCTTTGCTGAAAGAAAATAACTAATTTCCTAAATGCTTTCTAAGGAATTTAAAAAGGATGCAATTACGACTGGTACTAGTTGGAGCTAACTCAACTATTTTCTTCTGGGGTACATGCCTCGCATTGGCTGGAAACAATTTTAAGATACCAAATAGAGCCTACCAATACTTCCAAGGCTTTAAATGTGGTGCTAAAAAAGTTCAGGCAAAGAGGCCAGGCTTTCTTTGGGTGGTAAGGACAATGTATATTAACCCCCTTCTACTGACAGTAGAATTCACATTGATTATTAGAAGCAATTCAGCACAAAACATAACAGTGAAAATTCAGCAAATAGACACAAATGAAATAAAAAATATAATAGTCTTCAAAATAATATAGTAGAAAATAAAATCAACTTCATAGCCAAAGTAAGCTGGGAGAAGGAAAGCAAATAACATTGAGGCATTCACAAACATAATAAGAACAGAGAGAAAAGTAAAAGCAAATAAAAAATAGAAGCTGTTTTGGGAAAAGATAAATCATTTCCATATAGGCAAAATAATTTAAATTAAAAAAGCATACTATATTAATTTATAGTCAACTTACATCAACAAATTGCCCGCATGTTTTTTGGCATGAAAGAAAAATTTACAAAAGAAAGTTGTGTAAGAATGCTCTTGGACAAATAGAATTGCCACATTCTTGTAACTTGCTTTTTTTGTTGTCATTTCTTAAAAACTTTTGAGCAAAATGTCTAATTTTTCAAATATAGTTTACAACAGAGGATGATACAGGGAGGCAACAACACATACATCCACACCACATAACATAAAAAAAAAATCTGCACTTGAACAAATTTTTATTTTGGGGGAGTTTGGGAAGGTATCAGTTTTGAATTTAGAATAATTCCGATTGCTATGATTGGAAAAAACAAACAAAAAACCTGTTTACTTTTATAATTTGCCTTTCAAAAAAATTCTATGAATCTAATGGGTTTTGAATGAATTTCTGCATTTATAGGTTTTCAGATATATATTTAATTTTTTTTTGTCTTTTTGACAAATTTTAGGCTTTCTTTAATTGAGGGAGATGGATGACAGCACATAAATTTTAACAATGCTAAAGAAAGGGAGAGTATGGGAAGGAAAGATGCAGGGAGAGGAGGGTCATATCTATGAGTGAACTACACAGGAGATGAAGATGATGGGAGTAAATGTGTAAGTGAGTCGCCATGTCCATGTAAGGGCGGCACGGAGTGATCTAGCTGCATTAGAGCTTCTGGCTGTAAGGAAGGGATGGGCAATATACAAAAACAAATGAGCCTACACATGCCCATCTATGGAAATAAAGAACAGAACTCTAACACTGACAATCTCACACACCCTAAGCTGCAACTTCTTCAACATGCAATTACTCCAGAAATCATTACAGTTTCATTAAAGATTTTCAAATAATAAAAACAGTCAAACTTTTATTCCTACTAAAAATAGCCAAAATACATAAAATACTAGTGTCATGATCAAAAAGTTTAAAGCAAAAACAAGGAGACTAGATTTATGCATTCAAGTTGAACAACTTCATCGGCAGCCACACAGCCCCATCTAGAGTTGGGGAGGTTTCGAAATCTACAGAGGTAATTGAAAGGCAGTAATAAGCAGGGGGCCCATACAATGGGATGCTAATTACTTCTCTATAGAGAAATGGTATTTTTCAGATGACATCATCCATTTTCCTTATGCCACCCATGTTGTTCGCAATTGGCAATGAGACCAAGCTAATTTGAAAGATGTGGATGTGAGGATTCTGCAGCTGAAGTTGTTCCACATTTAAAGAGGGCATGGGGAAAAATTGCAGAAAACAATTCATAACTTTTTCTCATAATTTTAAATAAAATCAAATCTAAGATAAAGATCTAGCAATTAAAAGAAACACATTGAGATATATATATGTATATATATATAGATATATATAATATAAAAAGCACTTAAGTCCCAAACAAGAAGGGAGAAAAAAAACAAAAAGTTTAAAGAAAAAAGTATTTCACACACTTTCAGAGATGAACAACCAGACGCACAGGCTTGAAAGGCACAGACAGAGCAGTCAGGGGACACGTTTTTTTTTTTTTTTTGCTTCACTTTTTGGGCTTGTTAATTCCCCTTTTGGTGATAGCCAAAATTAAAAACAAATTTTGCATTTTCTTTAAAGACTAATTTTACATTGTGTTTAATGATGTTTGGCTTTGCTTTGAAAAAATAAAAAGGGCGTGCAGTCTGGATGTACGTCATAAGTTGAGATTTAAAAGAGAAAGTAGCTTGACTGACAAATGGGTTGTCATTTACTATCCTTTAACTGTTGGAATGTTAATCCAGTTAACACATGCTTAAAGTAAGTTGCATTTAGGGGAAAATAGGGAAACAGAACAGCAAGCTAGTATTAGAAGTCAGCACGACAAAACCAATTTAAGGGATAGGAGGAAGGTACTGTGTTTGGTTTCATGCCTTTCCAGTAGGGGTGAAGGACATCTGAGGGCTTCCTGCCAGTTACAAGGAAAGCATATGAGAGGGGAGTGTGTGTGTGTGTGTGTGTGTGTGTGTGTGTGTGTGTGTGTGTGTGTGGAGAGTTGAACTAGAACCTGTACTGGCAGGAATTGGAATCAAATACATATGGGTTCATGAGTTTTGCTTTAGGAAATGTATCCCAAATTTATTCATAGCCTCTAGAAGGCGTATAAGGCATAGAGGGGTTATAATTAGCACTGCTCTGTGCGAGTGTTCTTGGGCTTAGTCAAAGTGACAGGGCACGATGATTACAGTAGAATGTTAATAAAATGAACTCAATAAATGGAGGAATAGCCAATTTTTTTTTCTTTTTTAGTACGAGTGGCAAAACCCCTCTCCACTCCAATGAGTACAATATCAGTGAGTACAATATCAGTATCTGTAAACTATAGGATGATCATGAAAGGAATAAGGTTTATTTGAAGTGCATTGAGGGAAACTGTGCCCCTCACATGCATGCACACTGAGAGGAAGATACTGTAGAAGGAACAGAGGGAAGGAATTTTTAGAAATGGCCTCAGCCTCCACTGGAAGAGATCGCTAGACTTATATTCAGTATTATATCTCTTTGAGAACATTAATGCTCAACCAAGGACTGGGAAACCCAGGTAGGCGAACCGCGAAGGCAAGACACTTGAGAGCACCTGGTTCTGACAGCCAATTGCAACCACTCCCAAGAACTCTTTTGGGTGACTTTGACAAATAGAGTAAATTTTGAGGATGAGTCCAACTTTTGCCCCCTACGAGACGCCCCTTTTATTATTTTACTTTAAAATAATTATAGCAATGTGTCCCCATGGGTCAGTCCGTACCAAGATTTTTAGTCTCTGGTTTAATAATGTTAATCATTATTCTGGGAACTTCACAGAGAGCAGCTGGAAAGTTTTAGATGGAGGAAAAAAATTTCAATAATATAGAAAAAGAAAAACCCTTGTTGCCATTTAGTTGGTTTTTTTTGACTAATTATACTTTTAACATTGAATTAAACTGTATAAGATTTTATAATGTATATATGATCTCAAAAGACATCAAATGACTTCTGTAGAACAAAGTTCTACAATTCTTAAAGGTAGAAAACATAACTGGTCTAAATGTGAGACTTAGAGAATAGATACTTCCAGTACACACATTCTCCTGGATAATGAGAGGCATTTTGAAAAAGATACATCAGCAATTTGGGTTCCCTAAAGCCTCTACTGAGTAATTTACCTATTCCAAAATTGCCTGTTTTAAAAAGCTCAGAAGTAGGACACCACTTACATTCTAGAAATCACTGGTTTGAACAATTGAATATACGAACATTTAGGGTTGTCACTTTGCAAATAATATGTGTATTTTTTAAACCCATGGAAGCTGTCGTTTTAAATGAAGCCAACATAGCCTGAATATAATGCATGTGTATCTTTACAGTATAAGTCAACCATTAGTTCACATACACAAACCTTGTTTGGTCCTAAGATACAAAATGACATTGCTTGCTAATAGTAGTTCATAATCATGTCACAGCTTCGTTTTCATCTTTCATTAGCTATCTACACTAGGTTTTTATTATCAATAACTGGCTGATTTTGTGACTGTGCCTTTTCTAGGTATTAAGAATGTATTTGGGTTATGTTTGACACTGACAACAAATAATACAACAATACTTGAAAGAGCATATTTTGATATAACCATTTTTATCCCACCATGTCCTAATAGCCCTGTCTAAATGTAAAATCAAAATTTTTAAAATGCCAAATGCAATATAATAAAATTACAGTCATTAGAATTCATCTTGGGAATGTGTTTCAAAGAAATGTTTCTGAACTGCTTGGGGTTGAGCTCCAGAAGCCCAAAGACACTCTCCAGTTACTCTAGTTGCAAACCCTCCTCTCTGGAAGCCTGGGTCCTCCTTGCTGGAGGACACTGTCCTCAGTGTATAGAGATGAGGCCCAAGAGAAAGGCCCCAATAAATTACTTTGAATAACATTATATACTTTAAACTTCTCAGGAAATACTAGCAAGAAGAAGGCAGAGGGAACCATCTCAACAGGCTTCATGTAACACTAGGTAAAGATTTAAAAAATTACAAACAGGGAGGGCTGAGAAAGAAGTTGGAATAACAAATAACTAATGCAGATTTTGAAGACTCTTGGCATTAAATACATGAGTTAAGCTTCCACATCTGTTTCACCTGTGAAATACACAAAAAACATTTTTCATTGATTGTGATTTTTGTGTCTGTGGGGTGAATGGAAGAATTCTTCTGGGAGAATGAATGGCTCATTTCTGAATCACAGTTTGACTGAAAATGACAGTAGAGACCTGTACGTGAACATGAAATTCTGTATGTGAGGATTGCTGTTGTCAGTGTCACAAAACGAGCCCTGCATATATCTTGACTCCTCATAACTTCTTTAGACACAGAGGGTGTTCAGAAAAGGGATGAAGGAACCCGTTTCATAATAAGGCACAGTAATGCTGCAGTGAACATGGAAGGGTAGCTATCTCTACAAGATGGTAATTTCCTTTCTCTTGGGTATATACTCAGAAAAGATATTGCTGGGTTATATGGCAATTCCATTTTTAATTTAGGAGCTTCCATACTGTTTTCTGTCATGGCTGGACCAATCCAGATTCCCACCCACAGTGTACAAGGGTTCCCTTTTCTCCACATCCTCATAAACACATGTTATCTCTTGTCTTTCTGATAATACCTACACTAACAGGCATGAGGTGATATCTCAGGTGATTTTAATTGGCATGTCCCTGGTGGTGAGTTATGTTAAGTGTCTTTTCACATATATGTTGGCCATTTTTATATCTCCTTTAGAGGAATGTCTATTTAGATTCCTCTGTCTATTTTTAAAATCGGGTTATATGTTTTCTTGTTATTGAGCCATATGAGTTCTTCATAAATTTTGGAAGTTAGCCCTTACTAGGTATATGGTTTGCAAATATGTTTTCCTCAACCTGTAGGCTACCTTTTCATTTTATTGATTGTTTTCTTTGCCGTGAAGTGTTTTGGTTACATGTATACTTCTTAAAGATTACTCTGGCTTCAGTATAGAGAATAGACTTTAGGAAGGCAAAAGTAGAGTTGGGGAGATCAATTGGGAAGCAATTGCAGAGTCCAAGCAAGAAATGATGGTGATTTACACTAAAGCATGGGTACCTGGAGCAAAAGAAACATGTGAGCAATTTGTTACTGAGGTAGAGTCAACAGGACTTCTTGACTGGGGGTAGGGAAGAGAATTGGGACGGGGGCCCAAGAATGATGACAAATGTGGGGTTTGAACACCTGAATCAAATTCAAGAGATGAGGAAATCTAGAGTATGTACAAGTTTGGGGAATCCAAAGTTCTGTTTCAGTGCTTTTGAACCCAAAGTGCCTCTTAAATGTCAAAGTAGAAATGTTAAATAGCTAGATGGATTTGAGAAACTGGAATTCTGAAGGGAGGCTTAAACTGAAAATTATCATGATACATATAGAGCCCATTTAAGGTCAAGAGGCTGGATCAGATCACCCAGAAAATTAAAACAGGCTACAGCCACACCATGAGCCAGCTAAGTGATGGTGAGGTGAGGGGCCAGGGCTGGAGAAAGAAAGTCAGGAGAATCTTGGGCTATTCAGACTAAAGAAAGAAAACGTTTCCTACAAAACCTTCATTTCTTACTAGTACGAAGATTTTTTTTTTATGTTGTAGAATAAATTATCTACAATAGAATTAAAAGGGTCTAATGCAAGGGTCTTTAATCTTTTGGCTTCCCTGGGCCACATTGGAAGAAGAATTGTCTTCCACCACACATAAAAAACACCAACACTAAATATCTTTGAGCCAAAATAAAATTGCAAAAACTCAATGTTCTAAAAAAGTTTACAAATTTGTGGTGGGTTGTATTCAAAGCTGTCCTGGGCTGCATGCACCCTGCAGGCTGCGGGTTGGACAAGCTAGGTCTAATGGTTTGCAAGTAACAAGCTATCTGCATATATAAGTCCTAAATTCCACACAGTGGCAAGACTAAGAACAGAGGAGCAGTTGCTAAGCTCAAGCTTTGAGTGGTATTTACAGTGCCCTTTGTGTTTCTTTCACTTTAAAGATATTTCCTCTTGATTAAATAAACTACTGCCAGCAAAGATAGTTTTGTGAATTCCCCACTACACACGTATACTTCATCAAAATGAGCTTCAAGTATTGCAAGATGTGCTTTTTTTTTTTTTTTCTTTTTTTGCAGTTCAATTCAGTGAATGCATACTGAAGACCTATGCTGTGCCCTGCTCTATGCTAGACAGATTAAAAAGCACAAAATAAGCATAAAGATTCTGCCTGTGTCTCAAGGAGCGCTAATAAGGTTGTTGATGAAGAAAGGCTTACTTACACTAAGACACGATTCTTAAATTAGCATTAAAGTAAAATGAAGAAAAAAATTCCTGGCAATTTCTTAGGTGGGTTTTCCCTTTTGTGTATCTTAACCAGTATGAACACTTTTGGGAGAAAGGAGCTAAGATACTACCTTGACCCTCTGTTCCCTCATGCCTTCCTCTTACCACACAGTTCTAAGTTCTGTCAGCTTATGTTTCCAAGAAATTTTAAGGAAAATTCTCCCTTTGGCCTCAGCTCTTTGGGTCTGTTCAGGACCATCAAGGAGTGCTGAGCTCAGAAAATATAGCTAACAACATCTTTGTGCATTTGAAATGAATGTTTTATAGTTTCTAAGGTAATTTTACGTGTATTGCCCACAAATTCATGAGTTAGGACAAAAGTCTTTGATCTTTATGATAGAAAAAGTGAGGCCCTAGGGGTTGGCATGGGGGACAAGTGACTTGTCTCAAACCTCATAATTTGATAGAGGACAGGAGCTCACTTCCAGATCCATTCTCTTGCCAAAAAAGGAATACAATCTTAAGGAAAGACATCAAAATAGGACCTCGTCAGAGCTTAACTCTAACTCACAGGAGCGAAATAAAGTAACTGTAAAATTACATGCAGAAATAACCAAATTTATAATTAAAAATTTATTATTGGAGGGGGTGGAGGCAGAGTTTGGAAAGAAGTAGTAATAATGGCTGTTTGGGTTAGGGTTTTGGGTGGAGGCGATTTTTGTTTGATGCCGAATCAGATACTCCGAGGATCATCCTTGGAGTAGCACGGGCCTCAGTTGTCTGGGATTCAGCCTCCTCCGTTGAATATGAAACCTTCATTTGGTAGCTAACACTCTTTGAACACAATAGTAACAAACATTAGAGAAGCCCTTCAGAATTTTTAAGCACTTTCCCATTCAAAATCTTATTGGTTGTGCAAATCTGCCCTGTGAGGTTAAGTGACTAGACATTATAGTCACTGCAACTCTAAAGCTATAGGCTAGCGTCGGGGGTCAAATACAATTATATTAATTCATTGGCTAATTATATTAATTATAGTATAATTATAATAGAACGATATTAATTCATTTGCTTAGTCATTAATTCATTCAGAAAACATTTGAATGGTTGTCAGTATTCCGGTTGGTAGGAAAAATAAAGGTAAGCAAGACACTCTCCTTTTCCTAAAGTTGTTTCAGTTCTAGCTGAGACTAAAAAACAAATTAAGTGCAACAGAGTATGGAGTCACTAAAAATCTCTGTAGGGTACAATAAAGTCACAAAGAAGAATGAAGATTTTGGGATAGAATTTGGTACATGTTAAACCTTATGTAACTGCAGAGAACAAAGACTAATTTAAAGTCCTTCCAGATCTGAACATTCTACTACCTTACCAATTTTTAAAATGTAATACTGCCTTTCGTAATGTTTTATCCATTCTCATTCACCTTTTTAGGTTTGAAAGATTACTGTAGATCAGGCAAGCAGATTACTAATGCAGAAATACTGTTCTAAGTGTTGGGTTTGAGTCTGTCCTGGGTTCTCCTTTCCATCTTGAAAGTTTAGTTTTTCTCTCCTTTTTACTTACTGTAATTAGGTGAGGAAACTGAGTTTGGGAACAGATAGTATGTGGATTTTTTACATGGGACATTGTTCAGCATTAAAAATATATTTAGAAACAAATACAGATACATCTTGTTTTATTGTGCTTTGCTTTACTGTGCTTCACAGATACATTTTTAATAAATTGAAGGTTTCTGGCAAACCTGCAACCAGGAACTCCATTAGCACTATTTTTCTAACAGCCTGTGCTGACTTTGCAACTCTGTGTTACATTTTGGTAATTCTCACATTTCCATTTTTTTCTTACTGTATCTGTTACAGTGATCTGTGACCTCTGCTGTTACTATTATAATTGTTTTGGGGTGCAGTGAACCACACTCATAAGACAGTAAACTTAATATCCATGTTCTTCTTCACCAACCTGCTTCTTCACCAACACCATCTGTCTCTCTCTCTCTGTCTCTTATTCTCTCCCTGTCTCTCTCTATCCCCCACCCACATCTCCCTATTTCCTGAGACACAGCAATATAGAAGTTAGGCCAATTAATAGCATTACACTGGCTTCTAAGTATTCAAGGCAAAGAGTCACCCACCTCTCACTTGAAAGCTAGAAATGATTGAGCTTAGTGAGGAAGGCTTGTTGAAAGCTGAAATAGGCCAAAAACTAGGCCTCTTGGGCCAAGAAGTTGGCCGAGATGTGAATGCAAAGGAAAAGTTCTTGAAAGAGATTAAAATTGTTATTACAGTAAATACATGAATGATAAAGTAAAACAGCCTTATTGCTGAGATGGAAAATATTTTCGTGGTCTGGATAGATGAAACTAGCCACAACATTCCCGTAAACCAAAGCCTAATCCAGAGAAAGGCCCTAACTCTTCAATTCTATGAAGGCTGAGGCAGATGTGGAAGTTACAGAAGAAAGGTTGGAAGTTACTGGAAGTTGGTTCATGAATTTTAAAGAAAAAAACTGTCTTCATAACATAAAAGCACAGAGTGAAGCAGCAAGTTCTGATCTAGAAGCTGCAGCCAGTTATCCAGAAAATCTAGCTATTATAACTGATGAAAGTGGCTACACTAAACAACAGATTTTTAACGTAGACAGAATAGTCTTATATTAGAAAAAGATGCCCCATATAGGACTTCCAAAGCTAGAGAAGTGGAGTCAGTGCTTGGCTTCAAAGGACAGGCAGATTCTCTCATTAGGGGCTAATATAGCTAGGACTTTAACTTAAAGTCAATACTTTTTTGCCACTTCAAAAATTCTACAGTTCCTAAGAATTAATGCAAAATGTACTCTGCCTGTAGTCTTTAGTGGACTAGCAAAGCTTAGATGACAGCACATGTGTTTGCAGTCTGGTTTACTGAATATTTTAAGTCCACTGTTGAGACTTACTGCTCAGAAAAAAAGATTCTTTTCACAACAGTACTATACTGCTCGTTGACAGTGGGCCTGCTCATCCAAGATTTCTGATGGAGATACACAAGGAGATTAATATTGTTTTCATGCCTACTAACACAATATCCATTCTGCTGTTCATGGATTAAAGAGCAATTTTGACTTTAAAGTCCTACTATGTAAGAAACACATTTTGTAAGGCAATAGCTGCCATAGATAGTGATTCTTCTGATAGATCTGGGAAAAATAAATTGAAAATATTCTTAGAATGATTCACCATTCCAGACACTATTAAGAACATCTGTAATTCACGGGAGAAGTCAAAATATCAACATCAGCAGGAGGTGGGAGGAAGTTTGATGCAAACACTCATGGAGAGCTTTCAGGGGTTCCAGACCAATGGGAGGAAGTAACTGAAGATGTGGTGGAAATAGCAAGATAATCAGAAGTAAAACCTGAAGATGTGACTGAATTGCTGTAATCTTACGATAAAACGTTAATGGTGGTATATATATCCACCATGGAATATTATTCAGCCATAAAACGAACAAAATCATGTCTTTTGCAGCAACTTGTATAGAGTAGGAGGCCATTATTCTAAGTGAAGTAGCTCAGGAATGGAAAAGTAAATATTGTATGTTCTCGCTTATAACTGGAAGCTAAGCTATGAGGACACAGAGGTACGAGAATAATATAATGGTCTTTGTGGACTTGAAGGTTGGAAGAGGGACAAGGGATAAAAGACTACATACTGGGTAGAGCATACACTGCTTGGGTGATGGGTGCACTAAAATCTCAGAATCACCACTAAAGAACTTCTCCGTGTAACCAAAAACCATCTATAACCCCAAAACTATTAAAATTAAAAATTTTAAGAAAAACTTTAATGGTTAAGGAGTTGCTTCTTATGGATGAGTACAGTGGCATCATAAGAAGTAATCTCCTGGTGAAGATGCTGTGAGCATGGTTGAAATCACAAAAGATTTAAATATTAACACCACATAAACTTAGTTGATAAAGCAGAGGCAAGATTTGAGAGAATCGACTCCAATTATGAAAGAGGTTGTGCTCTAATTAAAATGCTATGAAACAGCATTGCATGCTACAGAGAAATCTTTTGCGATAAGAAAAATCAGTCAATGCAGCAAATATCATTTTTGTCTTAAGAAGTTACCATAGCCACCCCAAACTTCAGCCTCCACATCCTGATCAGTCAGCCATCAACATTCAAAAATATTCACTGAATATTCTGTTGATTGTTAGCATTTTTTAGCAATAAAGTATTTTTAATTAAAGTATGTACTTTAAAATATATATATATAATGCTATTGCACATGTAATAAACCACAGTATGGTGTAAACATACTTTTACATGCACTGGGGAACCAAGAAAGTCATGTGACTTGCTTTATTGTAATATTCACTTACTGCAATGGTTTGGAACCAAACCCAACCTATATTCACATTAGCCAAGATATGAAAGCAATCAAAGTGTTTGTAAAGGGATGAACACATTATGAAATACTAAATAGAATATTATTCAGCCTTAAATAAGGAGATCCTGCCATTTGCCACAATATAGATAACTTGGAGGGTTTTCTGCTAAGGGAAATAAGCCAGGCATAGAAAGATATTGCATGATCTTGTTTCTATGTGGAATCTAAAAAAAACAATGTCTACTACCCACAGAGTTAGAGAATAAAACAGTGGTTAGTAGAGATGGGAGGAAGGAGAGGAAATGAGATGTAGGTCAGAGGATACCAAGTAACAGGTATTCAGGATGAATAAGTCTAAAGATCTAATGTCCAGAGGACTATAGTTAATAACAGTGTATTGTATTCAGGATTTTTGCTAAATCAAATTATGGCTACTCTTCACACAAGGGGAAAATGTGTAATTACATGAGATGATCGATATGTTAATTTGTTTCTGTATGGTGACTGTTTTACTATATATATATATGGAGAGAGAGAGAGAGAGAGAGAGAGAGAAAGTAAATATCACAGAATCATGTTGTATACCTTAAATATACAAAGCAAAATTTCTTTTTTTTTTTTTTTTTT
>NW_016107660.1:639974-743802 GCF_001604975.1 Cebus imitator | reverse complement strand
ACGGGGTTTCACCATGTTGACCAGGATGGTCTCGATCTCTTGACCTCGTGATCCACCCGCCTCGGCCTCCCAAAGTGCTGGGATTACAGGCGTGAGCCACCGCACCCGGCAATTTATTTCTTAAAGTATCCAATGAAAGTCAGATCACATCACTTTGCTCTTTAAAATCCTCAAAGCTTTCCCCAAACCAAAATCCCTGACTCACTGGGAAAGTCCGCTGTTACCTGCCAGCTGCCTGCTCCAGTCTCATCTATGACTCACCGGACCCAGGATCTCTCAGGCTCTGGCCATACTCTCTGCCTTCCTTTCCAGGAACACCCCTTGCCTTGCTCAGTGTGTGGCTACCTCACTTTTATTTAGGGCTCTTCTACAATTTTACTTCTCAGAGGCCTTTCACATCTTCCTTAATAAGGAACCAGCCTGCTCAGCAGCTGAACATCAGCTCCTCATGATTCTCTGCATCGTATTTATTAGCTGACTTTTGCCCATGTGTATACATTTCGTACTCCCCAACTTCACTGGAATATAAGCTCCAAGAGGGCAGAGACTTTGTCTCTCTGTTCTCAGCCCACAGAGCAGCACCAGGAACTTGGTAATAACTCAGGAGATCATGCTGAAAGAAGAAAGGATGCCTGGAATAGCCACAAACACTTTGCAAAAGGAGGCCACTCTGGTATTTTTCTCTTGCAGTCCTCTACAGTTCTTAACATGGTACTTTGCTCACACAAGGCAGTGGATACATGTTTTGCAAACTAATTATTGAAGCACTGCATTCACAATTCTGTTTTATTTTCATTTACTCTACTTGAAACCAGATGGGATTTCCCTGAGTTCTAGTTAGTGGTTGCAATGCAAATTGGACCTTCTTATCCACAGCTGGCTTAAGAAACTCTCTGGAAAAAATACATCACTATCTGACTTGTTCTCACTTCCACAAACAGGTGCTGGAAAATGCATTTAAAAACTCAGGCTTTCCTTTTGCAGTTGTGTAGGCTAAAGATAAACAGTAATTCAGCCTAGAGCTGCCAGACACCGATTTTCTTCATGCAGGAGGAAGGAATAGGCTAAGCAAATTAATGGAGGAATGGTGATCAGGGTGGTGAAAACGTGCATGGTTATCTCTGCCTGCTGTGGCTCTGTGGCCACTGACACGGAACACAGAAGCAGCGGGACCTTTCTCCTGAACCGAAACCATGACACTTTATGGTTGTGTTTACAAAAGAATAAATTATTCAAAAAGGTTTATTTTGCTTCTGTTTTCCCCCAAAGCTCGCTTACTCTGTCCTGATGAACATAATTTTGACTGTTTTCTTTGTGCTGGTATCCCATTGGGTGGTAGCAGTTGGACATTCCAACCTCTTTTCTCCCCTCTACAGAGGGGCCCGTAAGTTCTCTTCCAATAAAAACTCACTGTTTCTTGCAAACATCCTCTTTTACCCTAAAATCTATCTTCATTGCAAGGAATGCACAGAGTTCATAACGTATGAATATCACTAAGGTGTTTTCATACTGAATGGAAATCAGTTTTACGTAAAAGGATGAAAAGCTTGCCCAGGACTCTGCCACTTGACATCAAGATGATGTACCCTAACTATATAGGGCTTTGACTGACTGTATCTAACCTGGGACTTAGGAAGCTGATTTACAAGAAAGGATCCTTGCTCTCATACTTGGGTGTATGAGACACCCATCATATGTTTATTTAATTTTTGTGAACTAAACTGTTGATTAGGGAGGAAGTTTTGAGAAATTTTCCCGTCATTCCAAAAGCTCAATGAATATGGGTCTCTAGATTAGTTAAGATACATGCTTGGAAACAAATGAATATGATCAAATGGTTGACATAGTGCTTTCCTAGCAAATATGAGAAAAGAGAAAGGAAACATAAATTATAATTACATAGTGAAAACACTAATTAACTAGAAGCCTACCTCCAGAAAGAGATGTTTTTAAGAGTATTAAAAACTTATTTCCCAGACATTGTGTTAAATGCTTTAGATTATTTTACTCAATAATTATAATTATACCTACATAGCAGTAAATCTGGGCTTAAATAAGCTAAGTAATTTGCCCAAAGTTATACAACTTAAAAAACTGAATAGCCATGACTGTATCTATTCCTGTATGTTTTATGTTAAAATACACTGCCACTTTTCAGCAGTTTTTAAAAATACTCAGTTCTTACTGAGTATGGGAAATTATAAACAAGCTAATCTTTAGGCACAAAAAAACTTCCACAGGAGATCCTAAGATCTCTATAGATTTATTTCATACTTTCAAGCTTTAGGAGTGATAATTGCATAATGAGAATTGATATTCAGAGGGACTCTGAAGATTTACTTTTTTGCACAATCCCAGGTTACCTAAGCCAGACATACTTAGTCTCTTTGCTAGGGGCAGTGGAAAAAAGATAGCAGGAAATGCCTGGTTATCTGCATGTTTTAAAAAGTTCCCCAAGGGACTCATGCAAAATTACGTTTGGAAACAGTCCTCTTAATAACTTAATTATGTTTGCTCTTTTTACCTCAGAGTTATAGAGTGATCCTTAGTCATGAAAGTAAAAAGAAAATTGAATTTCTAGACCCAGTTGGACTAAAGTTCCAGCTGTGATCCAACTTCTGTGACCTGAAATAAGTGGTCATCTCTCATTTGTAAAATGGAGATAAGCTTCCCTGGGTATTGAGTCAACCGAAAAGAGACACTAAATATATAAGCATTTGTTTAAATACATACATACATGCTTCCAGAAATGATGCAAGAGTAATTATCATTCTTACTGATACATCAGAAGTTTTCTGTCAGTTTCTAATACGTAGATTTTAGGATCATATAATAAATGTTTATGGTCCTCTGCCCACTCAAGCAGTAACATTTTGAAAGCTTCAGTTGTCTAATAAGTACCTATTAAGATAGTCTGAATGATTTGATTCCCTTGCTGAGTTGTTAAATTACAAGAGCTCTCTGCAACTACTAGAAGAAAACATTGGGGAAATGCTATGGGACATTGGTATGGGCAAAGATTTTTTGGAGGTAAGATCTTAAAAGCATAAGCAACGAGAGTAAAAATAGACAAACGATTACATCAAGCTAAAAACCTTCTGCACAGTGAAGGAAACAATGAACAAAGTGAAGAGACAACCAAACAATGGGGGAAAATATTTGCAACTATTCATTGAACAAGATATTGATAACCAGCTACCTACGGACTTGAAATGATTCAATCGCAAAACTAATAATCTGATTTTAAAAATGAACAAACCATCTCTGAATATCTGTCTTATGTCATTTCTCACCACACCCTAATTCATCGCTGACTCTATTCACACTTTTTAAAAAGCCCCATAAACCAATTGTTGAAGAGCATCCCATTTCTCATTTCCTGTTACGTTATTGTACAATGTAACCCTGTGAAAGTTTAGGGGAGGCTGTTTTACACTCAACGTCTGCACTAAGCCTGAGCAGACCAGACCAAACCATAATGGGTTAGGTTTTTTTGTGGTGTGGTGGTGGTGGTATTGTCTGTTTAAACAGGAAATTGACAGCAAACCAAGCAGAAGGGGCCCTTTACTTGATCCAGCATGATAAGAAAGTCCCCTCTGCTTAAACCCTAGAAAGAAGGTGATGTTGAGGTAACCAGTCTCCTTGTCATTCTGTTTCTGCTTTCTTCAGTCCTTTTCTGTCCATAAAGTCAGACACCTTGCCCAGCTCATCGGAACACACTATAGAATGAGGTGTTGCTAAATTCTACAACTGAAAATAAAACTAATGTATCTTTAAGCTAAATTTGTTACAATTTTGTCTTTTGACCACCCCAAACTGGTAGGCTTCATTAATGGCTAAAAGGAGTTAAGAAAAATGGCTTTTTTTGTACATGAGACTGTATTGCCAGCATGGTCTCAAGCAGGCCAGAAGGCACAAGAATGAGCTTCCTACTGTGCCTTTTCAGAATCATGAAGCCCACCATGTCTGAGTGGCATGGTGTTTGGGGAGGACAAGATAACTAGCATGGCAGCAGCTTAGTGTCACAAAGTGAGAAAGGCGTTATAGGCTGCTTTGAAAACAGAAGTGCCAGAGGCCATCTGGTCACTTACAGTCATCTTTTTCAATATGGTCTCCAACACTATTTCTCCGTGGTAATAGTGAAAAGATGCTGACATAGTTTGCTTGCGTTGCTTTAGAAGGATATATTACTTAAAGTTTTCACACTACATATGAGGACTATATAAGGTAGCCATTTAAGAAAAAAGATTTGAGAAACACTAAGGCTTATATTTAGCAATACTGCCACATTTAATTTAAAAATTCAGCATGAGGAAACCCTGAAACCCACTTACACTCTCCATTTTTTTTTTTTTTTTTGAGACAGTCTTGCTCTGTCACCCAGGCTGGGGTGCAGTGGCACAATCTTGGCTCACCGCCACCTCTGCCTCCCAGGTTCAAGTGATTCTCTTGCCTCAGCCTCCCAGGTAGCTGAGATTACAGATGTGCACCACCATGCCCAGCTAAGTTTTGTATTTTTAATCAAGACAGGAGTTCACCGTGTTGGCCAGACTGGTCTTGAACTCCTGACCTTGTGATCTATCCACCTCGGCCTCCCAAAGTGCTGGGATTACAGGTGTAGCCATGTCTGGCCTACACTCTCCATCTTTATGCATAAATTTAATGTGTTCACATACAGTCATTCCCTGTCAGAATGTTTGCTTATCAATTTTATTCCTGTTGCATAGTATTAATCTATAGTAATGTTTATTTCAATGCCATTAGCAAAAAGGAAAACATATTTTTTAAGGGATTAAATACTTAAAACATTTATGAGTCTTAAGTTTGTAAGTTGAGACTTAAAACTCAAAGTACTAAATGTCGTCTTAGTAAAATCATGTGGCCAAAGGTTAGGCTTGCTTGGGTCCCTTCAAAAGGTGAAGTTTTTAACATAGTATACTATTAAGTACAAAATATATTGGCTTTTATGTAAGCAACTCACTAGGAACACCCAGCTTATCTTGGATTACTAGGTAGAATTTTTTGATAGAGGCAGGTTATTACTACTTTCTCCTACTTGAACGGACAAATATCTTTAAGACAAATATAAATATTGAAAATAAAAAGGTATTTCCCAATGTGCCCCACAGAACTGGCTAATGGGTACAAATTGAGATAGGAAGATGGCTGCATGAGGTGCTGGAAAATGTCTGTGCATTTTGGCTCCTAAACAGCCTTCATATTTAAAGGCGTTTGATTAACCTGCAGTCCTAAAGATTTATTTTCTTTGGTTTAGAAAGAATCCAAAAGCAAGAACTTACCTGTGTGGAAGCCTCTAGAGAAAAACTCTTTCTGATACTTCTACAAAAAATGACATCAAAGAACTATTACTGGTGAAAAGAATAACTCTGTAAAGCAGTGGTGTTCACTGTTTGTGGCCCAAAGGAAAAACCCAGGAAGGAGAAAGAGATGGGGAGGATATCTCTGTTCAATGTGTTTTCAGAGAAGTCAGGAAGATAAGTATAATTGGATGCTGCCGGATCTTTTCCCACAGGTTATACATCCTACTAACAAGAAAAGCTTCCAGAAGGTAAGCTCTCCCGAACTTGCTAGAGAAGATACAACATTAGGAAGCAGAACATGAAGCCAGTCTTACTTATTGGTGATGTCACCTCAACTAAGTGACTGAAAGTCTCTGTCTCATTTTAGTGCCTGGAAAACACATGAATGGATGAGATTTTTTTTTTTTTTTTTTTTTTTAAAGAACCCATGACTTAAGGAAGGTTAGTGCTATGGCCAATGGAGCTCAAAACTCTTCCAAAGTCAATATTATCATTTTCAGAATATTTTGAATGGACTATAGATACTGTCTTCCTAACACTGTATCATTACATTAATGGAAGCTTATTTTTTTTACGTTGCCTTTCAACTTAAGAATCAAAGATCAGTTACATACATACTTTACAACACCTCTAGCTTGGTAAGTCTTAGAAAGTGGTGATAATTTCTGTTTCTTGCAGTGAGATGACAAGATTGTGGAATAATGCAGGATGCTAATAGCATTACTTTGGACACACGGGGTATTGAGCTGAGAAAGTCGGGAGTCTAGTATTCAAGGGTGAGGATGTTACAGTTGATTCGTTACTGTGCAGGCTGATCACTGAGGGCATTGTATGAAAATTGGGTAGCAACAGAACTATGGACCATAAAAGGACAACGTAGAAGCTAGTAGGTCAGAAATTTGTTTGTGGGTGGGTGCTATGTAAACAATGGCAAATGTTCCATCTTGCAGCTCCAGCTTTTAGAAGACAGTGCTGGGCACAGCTATCTGTTATTGTTCTGGGAAGCTCTGTCCCTCCATCTTTTATACTGTGCTAATGTTCACACATAAGCAGTTCTCTGGGGCCCTCAATCTAAGTGTTCAGAGACTGCACAGCAACAATTACCCATCTGTACTCTGAATCTGTAAGCAGCTCTTTTTCTGTTGGAGAGCTCCTGTTATAATGGTGGCCAAACAAAGGAAAGATTTTGAAAAGGGTAGTTCAGAAGCACCACAGGTAGCTTTGTGTCCTGCAGGCCAGTTTTATCTATTGTCCAGAAGAGTGGATGGAATTTTCTCATGAGCCAGGCTTGATACTACAAGTGTAACATTTCCTGCTCTTGGTTTTAACAACTGTTAAGTGCATTGAATGTCAATTGGCAAGAGTTTCAGTGCAAATTATCAAACCTGATCATCTGGTCTTAAATATGGAACTGATGGTTGCAAGAAAGTCAACTAGAAAAGCAGAGTGGGCTATCAAAACAATAGCTGTGCCTCATACTTAGCATCATCTCTGCCATTTGCCAAAGTACTTCTTCAATGCACAGAACCATTTCCGTCCACATTCTTGAACTAGTAGTTGCGTTCAGCTGAACTTTGAGAGGAATAACTGCTTTTGTTCTGCTCTTCTCTCTATAATATTAAAAAGAAATCTTACCAGAAAGCATCGTACCCTAATGATGCAGAGTTGGGAATCTGGAAACCAACTGCAGAAAACTGAGTTCTGATTGAAATTTACCATGTAGATTACAATAACAGTCCACAGTTAAGGGAAGCTATTCTCCACATGCCAGGATTTAAATTACGTCCTCCTCCCGGTGGCCAAATACGATGCTGTGCTGTTCCCCTGCTGTCACTGTTAAGTTTCCCGTGAGACTGTCATGATTATCAACACCAGAGCCCATGTGCTTTATGCAGGGATGTGGTTTAGTGTTGAAATCCTAACTCCTTATACAGAATCCCAAACCACTTTACTTATGAAGATAAATATTAAACCTCTGGCAATGGCCATATTCCGGCTTGAATAATTATGTTGGTTTCAAAAAATATCTTTCATCCAGTTCCTCAATTGTGTCATCTAAGATGCGGCTATTCAAGTCTTTGTACACACATTTTTCACACCCTGGAAACAGAGACTGCCAAAAAAAGGTGTCCCCATGATAAAGGTTAGTCCAAAATCCCAGAGCAGAGCCCTAAAAATATATCTTTGGAGAAATAGAAATCAAAATCTTGAGATGTTGAATTATTTGAAAGTTAAAAACGATTTAGAGAGAAATATTACATATCATTAAATGGAAAAGTGTTATGGTACAGAGGAAAATATTTCAAACAACACTGTCTGCAGGTTCACAAAGTCAAGTGAATGATAAGTGGATAGGCCAGGTTATAAAGAGGGACTTGCCTTTCTATTTTTTTAACTGGCAAATAAAAATTGTATATATTTATCATGTACAACATAATGCTTTGAAATGTATATAAATTATGAAATGGCTGAATCAACCTAAATTACACAGGCATTACCTCACTGTGTTTTCTGATGAGACTTAAAATCTACTTCCTTTGTGATTTTCAAAATACAGTGTTGTTTGCCATGGTCACTATGTTGTACAATAGATCTCTTGAACTGAGTCCTCCTTTTGTGCTAGTGAAATGGGTCATACACAGAAAGACAAATATCACATGACCTCACTTCTTTCTGGAGACTGCAAAAGCTGAACTCATAGAAATGGAGTAGAATGGTGGTTACCAGAGACTGTTAGGGTGGGGGGAAGGGGGTTGGGAATGCGTTGAACAAAATTTCAGTTAGATCTGGTTTCTTCTTGTCACTGGGAGCATGGAACCAAAAAGAACACTCTTGCTTTTGAAATAAACTTTATAAGATGGTCTCAGTGATAGAAGAAAGTCACAGAGGTTGTTGGACCTCTGCTATGAAAAGACAGATGCGCCAGAGGAAGATGAAGACGTCTGAATCTGTCACAACCACAAGTTCTGTTAAAGTATGATTGGGAATGAAACGAGCAAATTTTCCTGGTTTGGGTTTTGTCTTACTTTGTGGTTTGTTTGTTTTTTTTTTTTGGTTTTTCTCCTTTTTGTGAGAAAAAAAAGAGAACAGGGTCTCGCTATATCGCCCAGGCGGGTCTCGAGACTTAGTTATTTTCAATTATTTACTGTTAATGTAGAACACCGCTCTTGGGCAAAAATTTAATCTGTCATGTATAGGGTTATGGTTTACAAGAACCAAACAAGAACAGATGCGTGGCTACATTTTGATAGATAAATATATAATACTTTCAACACTGGCATTTTCACATAAAATGATGCATCTTTAGCTGTGAAGCCCAGGAACAAATAATACCTAGTTAAATGGTTGGTTTGAGAAATGGAAAGATTAAAATAACCGGCCTTCCAGGAGAATCAAATCTTATCCCACACACTCGGAACACATTTAGCAATGATAAGAGCAGTACTTGGAGATCCCTTATGGGAAGAAAGGCAAGTGGCAGAAATAGAAGAAAATGAAGAGAATGGGCTCCGGGGGGGGAATCCAGCATTTATAATTGAGTTGGCTTTTCCATTGAGGTACTTTTACTCCTAGTATTAGACATTTCTGTGTTTTCTTTGTTTTATAAGAGCTAAGAATACTTTGTTAATATTATTGGTAGGTGTGGGATAATTCTCTTTACCAATTCTCTGGATTGCCAGTCTGTCTATATACTTGTTTTCATACAGTGGGACTTTAATAACAACTTAGAAATATGTATGTGTTGTAAAAGAAATGCTCTTTCATGTATATTTTCCTGGGAGGGCAGCCAGAGCTCTGTTCCTCTGCCTGCTTACATACAAGATGTTGTCACTTGGCAGATATGTATAAGAACGGTTGTTCCAGATTGCAAAGAGTTGTGCACACCTGGGTTATTTTCATTCCAAAAGGTCCAATTAAATAATATTGTGCAGCATTTGCATAATTATTCAATTTAGCTATACGGCTGAGCTACCAATCTGGATCTTTAAAAAATCTGAGTAGGCCAATAAAGAACTTAGAATTTTTGATCTGTTGGTACCTCTATAGATGATCTGCTAAGAGATTGATAGAGTCCATACAATATCATTTAAGAAGGACTTTAGTAAAAATGAGCATTTAAGAGCGGCCTTCCTTTTAAGGGTGATTTCTTAACATTTTTGCTTAATAAACCCTATTGAGAATCTGATGAAGGCCGCATGCTCTTTCCCAGTAAAAATGCTCATGTAAACTGAAGAAATTCAGGAAATTGTGTCCATCAGTCCCAAGCAAAAATTTTAAGAGGATGACATTACAAAACTAAGGTGAGAAGTGAAGATCTATAAACATGCCTTGTAAACTCCAGAGTTACATATACATGAGGCAAGCACACCACAAAAGCAACACAGAATTAATTCTCATTACTACTATTACCAACGTTGTAGTTTGGCTCACTGGAATTTAATTCATTCTTTTACTATCTCAGGTTATCTGAATTAATATAAAAAGCCATTATTAAGAGTCCAATCTAAAATTTGCCTTCAACGTAAAACATGTTTTATTCTAATATAATGTGACTAGATATTGTGAAGTTTGATATTCATCAGCACCAGTAAAATGAACCCAACCTCAGGTGCAAATCTAATAGAGCCGAATGTTAATTAATGTGATCCAAACAACTTATCATTTCAGGCTTGCTTCTATTAGGAATGATGTGCTGTGGCTGTACACTAATAGAAAAGCCTATTAGTTGCATGGATTCCAATTTCCTTTATCTGTATTAGTCACTGAATAGTAGGTTTCTCCTAAGCTTAATAATTTTTCATTGTTTCTCTTTATACTTAGAGCATTCATTTAAAACCATAAAGTTACAAACCAAGATTCAGGGGATACATGTAATATATTTTAATCTGATAGCTTTATTTATAACTTTTAATCTAAAAGAACAAATCCATTTTCCCTTTTCAAGAGTCAAGTTTGGTGTCCATATGTGCAATGCCTGATAGTAGTAACATCAGACATCGTAGGGCAACTTATGTGTTTTTTTAAAACAAAATGTGGGGTTGAGCCCTGTAATAATCCTGTGATAAATGTGGTAGACATTATTTACATTTGAAAGTGACATTTTTCAACCTGTACACTATTGACCTTTTGGGTTGGATAATTCTCTGTGGTGGGGGTGGTCTGAGCACTGCAGGGATGTTTAGCAACATCCCTGGCCTTGATCCACTAGATACTGTTAGCATCTTCCCAGCTGTGGCAATCAAAAACGTCTCCAGATACTGACAATATGTCCCCTGGGGACAAAATTGCTCTCAGTTTAGAACCACTGTTTAAAGAAACTACATTGCAGAGAATTATTGGCTCAGGGTCTTAAAGACACTGACTAACAGAGGCAGGACTAGACTCTCATCTCTAATACCTAGTTTCACAATGCAACTTAGGAGACGCTCTATACTGTAATTCCTTTCTCTTGAACTATGAACATCACTACCATAGATAAGGCTTCCCTTTTACTTATATTACATTATTAGCATAGAGTCAGCCCTCCATATCTATGTGCCCTTGATTCATTCAACAACTGTACATAAATGAAAATATTACAACAATTAAAAATACAAAAACAATATAGTATAACAACTATTTATGTTGTATTGGGTATTATAAGTAAACTAGAGATTTCAACTATACAGAAGGATGTGTGTATGTTATACGTACACACTACATCACTTTATATAAGAGACTTCAGCATCTGCAGATTTTGGTATCCGAGGGGGTATCGAATCAATTGACTTATACAAAAGTGCCTATTAAATACTAACATATTATGAAATTTTCACTTAAGTATATGTGTGTTAGAATTTACCCTAAGGTAAACGCGGGGGGCTCACAGAAGACATGAAAAACTAGGAGCAAAGTAAATTGCAAACTAGAAGGTAGATCAGCTGCTGACTTCAAGTTCCGAACTGCAAAACTGATATTAAACAGTAAAGTGTTCAATGCAATCTGGCTGTTGTTGGCATCTTTCCAAAACACTGTGTTAGCTGTTGCAGTGGAATGTTGCCAGCAACCAAATGATCAGTTTTTAGTCTCATGAGTAGTCCGTACAAACTGAGAGCGCTCATCCTTGTCATTTCTTAGAGTGATGGAGCTGGGCCAAACCAAAACAGGTTTCTCCAGGCATACTAAGTGAAGCTAAAAAACCCTCGTTTGGCAAAATAAAAATAAAACCATACACCATGCCTAGGCTCATAGAAACCTGATATCTAAGAAATGTATGGATACATTGTGAGTTCTCACGATGACCTGAGCTTCCTTAAAAGCCGGACAGGATGCATGGGGCAATCCTCAAGCCTTTGTTTAACCAGAGGAAGCATGTTCCCACCATGTATGTGTGAAACGCCATAACCTGACCTAGTTCTGCACGAGCATCCTTGTACACAACCAGTTCTCTTGTGAACGCCGTCACGCACTAGCTCTTAAGTAACTCAAGATTATGCAAAAGAGAAAACTGACAATAGTCTGCAGTTCTATTAAGCTTCAGACAGAGTATTAAGTTTCTGTCCCTTTGAACAAAATGACACAGCGGATGATAAAGCTAGCATTTTTCTTAAAATGCTCTTATCACCCCCAATTTCCTACCAAATCTAGATCTTTCCTTCATTTTTCTTTTCCTCATGATTTCCTGGTGGTCTCTATCTCCAATAGGACTGTCGATCTTTAAAGACCTCCTATCAACACATTCCTGAAATGAACTAGAACTTCCCAAAGGTTTATCTGTCAATTTAATACTTGTCATCTAAAAAAGGGAGCATATTCAACCTCTTTCCCATTTCATCAATCAGGGTGAAAAGAATGAGAAGGAAGACCCAAAGTAGCTGACTTACAGCTATTAGCAATGCCTTGCACCAAATAAAACAAAAGTTCACAAAGTCGCCTAAATAGTATACTGAGCATGTCTCCCTTCATAGAATCAATGAGTTAGAAGGCAGACAATAGAACAAGGCAGTTGAGTCCATTGCGGCCAAATGGAGAGATTACTTTTCCTGTGTCTGTGGTTACTCAAGCTCTGTTTTAAAAATGAACAAGTTTTCCTCTATTGCAATTTGGGTGAATCTGTGCCATTGAATGGTTAGCCAAGACTTCTTTTCCCTAGTCTTGGCTGGTGGTATTAGGCAAGTGTCTGAGAGGGCTCTCAGGCCTATAGACAGACCCTAATTACCATTCTTTGTAAAAGGCAAAAGACTTCTTTACTAATTTGGTACTTGCTGAAGAAAAACAGGCACATACCAAGCTACTCTCTCTTACTTCATTCCTCTATCACACAAGAGTAACAGATTTGGGAGTTTACTGACTGTGCTTCCGGGAAGAAAGGTGCCTGCATTTTAAAAATTGAAAGAGAAAAAGCATTTCGTTCAACAAGTCTACTTCTCAAACCAAACGCTGTGGCCAGGTAAAGGACCCTACATAAGTACAAAGCATTCTCTTTTTTCCCCCCAGAAATAGAACAAACTACGCTAGATTCCAAATTTATTCCTTGCAAGCTTATTAAAAAATCTCAAATTTACAACTAAGGTACTACAGTTATAAATGTTCCCTAGAACTTCATTCATTTTAAAATGATGCAACTTCTCTGGACAAGTCATGCCAGGGGCAAACAGACAGTCATTTGTATTATAACAATGGCCTTCTCCATCCTTCCATGCCAGGCCATTGTAAAGGAAGTGGCCATGATGCTCAGCACATTTTCACAGCACGAATGGATTTCACCGCTAGTCTTTCAAATACTCCAAGTGTGTTGCAGACAGATAAACAAGCTGTGCTTGGAGGAAGTGCCTGAATTTGAAGCTGCAGAGCATATCTTCTCTATTCAGGGTGTGTTGAGTGAAGCAGTACATTGTAATGAAATACGGCAAGCAGTGCTGTGGATAGGCAGGCACCTTCATATTAAAGAAGTCAGTGGATTTTGTGGCCATGGTAGCCTCGCTGTATAGATGATGTTGGTACTATAGCTCAGTTCTATTCTACTAAAAAGATACTCACTTGCAATCTCTTTCAATGAAGAAGACTTTAGAGAAGTCTCTTATCCCTTAGAATGACACACACACACACACACACACACACACACACACACACACACACACACATACATTCAGGGGTTAGAACTAATCTTTTGTGGCAGCACATGCATTGATCATTGTGTGGGTAATAAAATAATTCCTTTATAACTGATTCAGGTTATTGCTATTGACCTTGATGGTTACTGGCTCCTGACTCCACAAAACGTCTTATGTCACTTAACAAATCTAAATGGTAATCAGCAGAAATCTTATAAAATGCAGTCAGCAGAAGTGATGAATTTTTATAAACAGAGAGTGACCATGCATGGGCAATAACAGAAAACCTGTTGTTCCTCAGTGGATAGAAGAAATACATACGTTCCAACCCAGTACTAGGGTGCTGTTAGCAATCAGAACATGACTTTGAAAACTCTTGTGGTAGAGACAGGTATTCTGCATTGACAATTTCAGAATACTCTGAAACTGAATATTCAGAAAATTCTGAAAAAACGGATTTCCTAAAATTTCCTTTCTGGAGAAAGTGTTATTTCTTTATTGTTATTATCGTTAACATAGTCTTAGTACAAAGCATTTTTCTTTTATTCTAACTGTACATTCACAAACCCAAACTTTTATTGCAGAAAATTAATAAAGAATGTAAAAGCCATTGCCTTTTAACATGATTGTCACTGGCAAATAATCGGCGACTTCAGAATTACATATTGAACAAATTAATTGATAATAGTTACAATGGTGAGGGTGATGGTGAGCAAAAAGGAATGTGTTTTCTCCAAAGTATGGAATTGCATAGATTATAAGTAGATCAATAGTTGATCTCCACCACTTCACCACCATTGTAACTCTAGCACAAAATTGAGGAAATTTTTATTTCTTTAAATAGTTATTGAGTGACTAATCTTGGCAAGATTTAAAAATGCCTAGATCATGCCTCAAATCCCAGCACTTTGGGAGGCCAAGGCAGGCGGATCATGAGATCAGGAGTTCGAGACCATCCTGGCCAATATGGTGAAACCCTGTGTCTACTAAAAAATATAAAAATTAGCTGGGCATGGTGGCACAAGCCTATAGTCCCAGCTGCTTGGGAGGCTGAGGCAGGAGAATCACTTGAACCTGAGAGGCGGAGATTGCGGTGAGCTGAGATTGGGCCACTGCACTCCAGCCTGGGTGACGGAGTGAGACTCCATCTCAAAAAAAAAAAAAAAAAAAGCCTAGAATTTGTATGCTGTCGACTCTCTCACATTCAGGCTATATCTGCTTGAACGTACTGAACTACCTACATACAAAGTACCAAAGTACCATCTAAGAATATGAGAGTTTGGAAATGGCTCTGATGACTCTTCTAGTCAAATATATTCCTATCTGTCACTTTTGTTGATAGGATTTGGTGTGCAAAAACGAGAAAATGTCACTTTTTTTTTTTTTGGAGACAGAGTCTCTCTCTGATCCCCAGGCTGGAGTGCAGTGTGTGATCTTGGCTCACCACAACCTCTGCCTCCTGGGTTCAAGTGATTCTCCTGTCTCAGCCTCCCAAGTAGCTGTGATTACAGGCACCTGCCACTATGCCTGGCTTATTTCTGTACTTTTAGTAGAGACAGGGTTTTGCCATGTTTGCCAGGCTGGTCTTGAACTCCTGACCTCAGGTGATCCGTCTGCCTGGGCCTCCCAAAGTTCTGGGATTACAAGCATGAGCCACTATGCCCGGCCATGTCACTTTTTTTTTTTTTTTTTTTTTTTTCTCAACCTTCCTCCAGTGAACTCATCCCTTTTTCTCACTAAATCTCCATTTTTCACAAAGCCCACTCCCTTCACCCCTAGGAGCAGCACAGGATCACAGAATTCACTCTCATCTGGGTTGACCCAAAGATGCAAAAGGACACCAAAGCCTACTTAATTCCTGTTATAGTTTGGACTATTTGTCCCTGCCTAAATCTCTTGTTGAATTCTAATCCCCAAAGCTGGAGGTGGGACCTGGTGGGAGGTGTTTGGGTCAGAGGGGTGGATTTCTCATGGCTTGGTGCTGTCCTCAGGGCAGTAAGATCTCATGACATCCAGTCATTTAAAACTTTGTGGCTGCCAGGCGCGGTGGCTCACACCTATAATCCCAGCACTTTGGGAGGCTGAGGTGGGCGGGTCACCTGAAGTCAGGAGTTCAAGACCAGCCTGGCCAACATGATGAATCCCCGTTTCTACTAAAAATTAGCCAGCTGTAGTGGTATGTGACTGTTATCTCAGCTACTAGGAAGGCTGAGGCAGGAAAATTGCTGGAACCCAGGAGGCAGAAGTTGCAGTGAGCTGAGATTGCATCATTGCATGCCAGCCTGGGTAAGAAAAGTGTTACTACATCTCAAAAAAAAAAAAAAATTGTGGCACCTCCACCCCTACTTGTTCCTGCTCTGGCCATGTGAAATACCCGTTTCCCTCTTTACCTTCTGCCATGATGTAGTTTCCCCAAGGGTCCCCAGATTCTAGCATCATGCTTCTTATATAACCTGCAGAACTATGAGCTAATTAAACCTCTTTTCTTTGTAAATTACCCAGTCTTGGGTACTTCCTTATAGCAATGCAAGAACAGCCTAACACACTTCCTTATTTTATACCTTGGACAAAATCCTGTGAGATACTTACTACTCCCAAATAACTCCCTCCCGGAAATGGCTGACTTTTTCTGAGGTTTAGAATTTTGAAAGCTCTAATGCACGTTTTCTTCCTCTTTGCTGGTACTTATCTCACACTATTCACCTCTAATATAATTTTTTTTTCAGAGAAGGTTTCCCTGTTGTTTGCATTCCCAGCTCCCACCCCTGCCTCATTACCTGTCCTACTGTGACATGCTTATGACAGCAAGTGCCTTTGCTTCATAGCCTTCATCAAAGTTTGTCATCACACACTTATCTGGAAGTCAATTACATGACAGTGTCCCCCATTAGACCTACCAGGGCCATCTCTGTTCTTGCTTACTCTTGCATCCTCAATGCTTAGCATACAGTAAATGCTCAATAAGCAGTTAAATGAAAACACGAATAAAAAGCATTGTCAGACTGTTATATTTGTGCTCTCTAAGGAATGAATACTAGAGAAAACGCAGGTAACTCCTTGTCACAATTTTAGCAAATTCTAATAAATGAAATCTTCCCCCTGTGCTGAAGCACAGGCTCTAGCTTTCTGCTTCTACACCAGCGCACCTAGCAAGACTTTAAAAAGTTTACTTGTTCTTATGAATCTGTGACCAGTGCAAGTGGGGAAATAATGTATCAGGAAGATGCTTCAAAAGTCGGTGAGCTTGACAACTAAATGCAATGTGTGATCTTGGATTGGATCATAGACTGGGAAAAAATAATCTCAAAGCTCATTATGCAGACTCTGGTTTAATCTGAATATGTACTCTAGGTGGGACTTTTTATCAAGACTACATTTTCTGATTTTGATCACTGTACTCTGATTTTGTAAGAGAAAGTCCATGTTAGGAAATACAACCACTGAATTATTTAGTAAAAGGAATGCTGACTACAACTTAGTTTCAAATGGTTCGGGAAGAAATATATATCTACATAAATATATTTTGTATGTGTATTCTCAAATGACTCGTGTGCATGTACACTCGCACATACAAAGAATGGTAGAGCAAATGTGTCAAATGTTAACAATTGGTGAAACTGAGTAAGGACACAAGAAATCCTATATACTCGTCTTACAACTTTTCTCCAGCTATAAAGTTATTTGAAAATCAAAGATTAAGAAAAATCTCAGGTTGGGCACAGTGGCTCCTGCCTGTAATCCCAGCACTTGGGGAGGCCAAGGCAGGCAGATCACCTGAGGCCAAGAGTTTGAGACAAGCCTGGCCAATATGGTGAAACCCCTCTATTAAAAATACAAAAATTAGCTAGGCATGGTGGCAGCTGCCTATAATCCCAGCTACTCCGGAGACTGAGGGAGGAAATCGCTTGAACCCAAGAGGTGGAGGTTGCAGTGAGCCAAGATCATGCCACTGCATTCTAGCCAGGGTGCCAGAGCGAGACTACCTCAAAAAAAAAAAAAAAAATCTGAGGAAGGTGTGTGTCTCTGTGTGTGTGTGTGTGTGTGTGTGTGTGTGTGTGTACACATACACATGTATGCATGCATATGTATATATATACACACATATGTATATATACATATATGTGTATAGAGATGCACATGTATATATACATGTATATACACATATGTAATTTGGGGTCCATATGACACAATCACACTAATATTTATACACATATTTAGATTTTATGGCCAGATTGTCAGTGTGACATATGCTGCAGGATCTATAACTAGAGTTAATTTTACATTGAAAGAACCACCATGACACTTACTAACTGATGTTTTAATACAAGTATACAAAGGTACAACAATATATCTTTTTTAAGATTTGGGTTGTGAGTAGTTATGACCATGTCTTCCAGCACCAGCAGGATAGGAAGGAAGAAAAAGTCTCAGACTATCCTGTATAATATGAAAACCTATTCATAAAGTCACTTTAAAGTAGAATAGCAAAGTGACACACTTTGGGATGTGTTGGACTCTAGAAAAGACAGTTTTATTTATTTCTCGAGAAAAGTTAAAGTGAAGTACTTCTTAAATTTCTCACTTTGTCTATCAAGTAAGCTTGTGCTCCATGCTAGGGTTGAGGAGATGAAGACGTTGAAGCTTATTCTTTATGCACCATTTTAAAACAGGACTTTTCTCCAATGGGTAAGATCCTACTAGTGTCAACATGGCTATTCATTAACTCTCCCAGCTGCACTACCTCTGAAATTTTCTTAAATGAAAACTAGAACCAGAGTGAAGAGAGTAGAGGAAGAAGTTGGCATGACTAGTAACTGAGAGGGTGAACATGCCTTGATCAGGTTCAAGCATAAGAAATCAGCATTTGTGTAATGCCTGACTCGGAGAAAATCCACATATAATTTGAAAATTGGACTGCCATGAAAAACACAATAAAGAATTATTTCACCAATTTGTTTGATAAAGGAAGCTACTACGTAATGGCATTTGGCAGAGGATGCAGCGCAAAGCAGCTTGGTAAACAAATGAAGTCATGACAAGTGCAGGGCGTAAGGTTGACTCCAAATGTAGCAAATACAAAGTAAAATCAGATTTTTTAATGTTAGAGATACAAATGTGTGTTCTCTAGTAGCATTGCCTGACCTTTTCACAAATTGGGTTATAGGATTGGTAATAACTAAGTGCATTGTCAATTTCCCATTTATTTCAGTCTTTCAGACTATTCATAGATGTTATCAAATAAGAACATTCTTAGAAAAAGCAAGCAAGCAAATCTTTTTTTTTTTTTTTTTTTTTGAGACGGAGTTTTGTTATTGTTGCCCAGGCTGGAGTGCAATGGCATGATCTCGGCTCACTGCAACCTTCACCTCCCAGGTTCAAGTGATTCTCCTGCCTCAGCTCCCAAGTAGCTGGGAATACAGGCACGTGCCACCATGCCCAGCTAATTTTTGTATTTTGAGTAGAGATGGAGTTTCTCCATGTTGGTCAGGCTGATCTCAAACTCCCACCTCAAGTGATCCACTGCCTCCACCTCCCAAAGTGGTGGAAATACAGGCATGAGCCACCCCGCACTGCCAAGAAAGCAAATCTTTAAGCATCTGTTATATTTTACCTATGATGATACAGTTTTAACAATTGGAGCAGCTTCTAATAAATTCACATACCAACAAAACCAAAAGAGTTAAAGAAGTCTCAGAAAACAAACTAGAAATAAAAAAAATGTATTAGCAAGCTCTCCCATCTCTTACATATAAATGTGGAAATTGCTACTAACGCTGATATTTGGAAGTGGGTGCTTTTATCTTTAAACAACTCTGTTTGAATAGACATGCTCCAGGCATCGCACTTGGACCATTTGTTTTACCAGCTGTTTCTAAAAATGTGTTCATGATGGAAACCTTTTCTGCCTCCTCTAAAATTGCTTTTATGAGGGCTTTTTCCCCCTTCCGCAAGGGAAAGGGTAAAGACAGGGAAAACAACATCTGCTGAAAGATCTCACAGCTTCAGGGGTGGACTACAGTCGTAAGATGCATGTGGAAAAAAAAAGAACAATCAGAAAACCCTGATAAACTAAATGACCAAAGAGACTGCTGCATTCTCTTGGATTAAAGGTAATCAAATGTTTTAATTCATTAATGCAATCTTTGTAGCTACAGTGACAGATGTTCCCTGCATGGAAGAGAGTCTCAATTAACCTGCAGCTGGCTTAATTTTCTGGACATCCTATCGAGGGAGAGATGGAAGAGGAAGAGGGAGGTAGAGAGAGAGATGAATGTAAAGTTTTTAATTACTTGTTTGCAACTGCATCTTTTCATCTATTACATCTAACCAGCAGATGTACAGAAGAGAACTGCTCCAGCATTGAGTATGTACACAACACCTGAAGCTAGGTGAAAGGATCAGTGCTATTCCCAAGACCCTGGTGAAGGCAACTTCATGTTCCATCTGTGTTCCTGGGTTCCAAACACACATTTTAAACTTTCTGGTAATGGGTCATTTACAGGATACCTTGTGCCCACTGCTGTTACATTACCACCTGGAGTATCCATGGAAAATGTGTCACTTGATGACTAGGACTGACCTTATGGAACTAATGTGCTAAGCTATATAGAGCCCTGTATATCATCATTATCATCATTGTCATCACTGAATTCTTCCAGCAGCTTTCCTTGCAGAGCTATACATCATAATTCAACCCAGGAAAAAGGATTCACTATTTTTAAAAAATTACTGGTCTGGCAAAGCTTCTATATCTAAATATTAACAAGATTTCCCTTGCTGGTCTCCTAGTATAGTCTTTTAGGAAATAACAAATATCCCTTCTCTCTGATGACAAATCTAATACATGCTCTATGTAGATTTTTTGTTGTCCTATTTTGTTTTTTGAGACAGAGTCTTGCTCTGTTGCCCAGGCTGGAATGCAGTGGTGTGATCAAGGCTCACTGCATCCTTGACCTCACAGGCTCAAGCAGTTCTCCCACGTCAGTTTCCAAAGTAGCTGGGACTACAGGCATGCACCACCATGCCCAATTTCTACATAGATGTTTTGGAGTTTGATTAAGAAAATATGGATCACCATCTAGAGATAATCACTGTTAAGTCTGTTATTGAAAATATAATTCTTACACCCAATTCAGGACCTTGAGTCTCTGATTTCTAATAAATACTCAGTAAATTTGGCAAGACTCTTTATTAGGTGAAATTAAGTGTAATATTTTCAAATATTAGATAACAAATTTCCTGAATCAGGAGGTTATTGGTATAGATTACCCAAGAGACAAAAAAGAGGGGAAGGGGACAAGAGCTGTAGATACACATTTAGGAACTGCCTTTAATGTAGATTGCATGCCTTATTTTGGCTGGGGACTATAATATTTAACCTCTTGACACAAAGATGGTTATGTTAGTGCAAATGTAGGTTAATTCAGCTTTCTAAAATAGCTCTACTTTGTTATAAGGCTTAAGGTGAAAAAATTCTAGATTTAGCACACCTTTTTTTTTTATAGGTATGAATTATCCACACAGTCCTTAGAAGTTTCTACCTTTCATTAAGAAGATTTATAAACTGATCTTGGACTTCTAATTAATTTATCCAAAAGTGTTTTTTAAAATATATTTTGTGCCGTTAATCTATTTTTAAAGTGAGATTAAAAATTATCTTAATGGTTGTTATCTAAGTGATGGATGCTTAAACTAGTAACTTACCGGGACCTCAATAAAATAGATGGCTTGGTCTTAACATCATCATTATTAGCTCACAATAAAACTTTACATGTAAAAAGGCCTTCAGTCTTCAAAATCTCAGTCTCGTGAGCCAACACAGAGAATACTTTAAAATTCTTGTTTCTTGGTTTCCTGGATGTTTATTTGTTTTCAATGCCTGAGCAGAAACTTCAAACAAAAACTGTAGGGAAGGACTGACATATCATTGCCAACCTTCATTTTGCTGATTAAGGATGCTATATATAATAACAAAATCCTGCTTTTGTATGAGACATTGATTTTAGCCATCCAAAAATACATAATGCAATATCAGAATGTAGGGCAGTTCCATAAGTTTGACTTAGTGCAGACTCACTATATTGTCCCTGCTTTTTTTCATTTCACTAGGGTTGCTGATTGCTTGGGCATAGACTGGTGCTAGTTTTAAATTTAAGCTTGGGAAGTAGTACTCTAGGTTGCTTAATCTGTCCTCTGTAGGGGAAGATAACATAACTGAGACCATATCACTAGAGCATGTATTTGAGTCTGTACCATAAGAGACTTGTAGTCCTCACTAATCACTTCACAGCTTGTCTATAATCTTAATTTCCTTTGTGACTAAAAGAATACAGAGTTGTAGATTGGAGCCCTAGGTGGGTCAATGATAGTGTCTTGTATGGCAACAAGGAGCAGTAGAGGGAAGATAATCAATTTCATGCTACTTCTGAATTCTCTGTTGGATGCTATCTCAGTTTAGAATAGAAATCTTTGGAAATACAATAAAAAAAACCTTGATATATGATATCAGTAAAGTAGCATGGATTAAAGATTTAGGACACCTGGGATTTAATTATAGCTCCAATAAGGACTAGCTCAGTGACCTTGAGCAAATCAATTTACCTTTGTAGGCAACAGTTTGGTCACCTAAACCAAAAGCATTACAATGAACTCTAAAATTCATCAAGCAAATAGCTTAAGGTTACATAAACTCTGGGACTGTAAGAGTAAAAAAGACATGCAAGAAAAAAGGGCCTTAGTTTTATGGGAATTTGGAAGGGATTGCTGTTTAATTTGATGTCACCAAGTGATTATTTAACAAGTAATTTTACTGAAAGCACATCCTTCCAAATTGATGAAAGTGTTATAGTTAAAGGAAATTAAAAAAATCAAAATAAAAAAACACTGTGTCTCTCATTATGCCTTGTTTGGCCTTCATGAAGTCTCTTCAGTTTAGTTTTATCTAAATATTTAATTTGGATGCCTTTAAATGAGAGCATGTTCTCTTCAGCTCAGAGTTCTCATGACTGCAGATTGCATCAGGTCTGGTCTATTTCATCTATTCATGTTATGCCACTGGCCCCTGGGGACAAAGTGTTTTCCTTTGCTTAATAGAGAAAGCTAGTAATGAGTAAGGGTAAACAAACAAGTAAACAAACCAATTAGCCACATGGTAAAATGTGACGTTGTTGTAAGCAGAAAGGGAGAAAAAGAAGCTTGGTTCTGTGATGTCCTTCTCAGGCCATCAGTAGTGCCTAATTTACCCTTGTTTTCCTCTTGTTTTTGATAATCTCTTTGATTTCAAAGGCTTATTAAAACACTCTTCCAATAGGTTATTTAAAAAGATAACCCATGCCTCCTGCCCCCCAAAGCTTTTCCTAAAGTTTCCATCTTTTTTGGCTCCTGCGTCATCTCTTCATTTTGTTTGCTTTCTTTGTAGTTTGGAACCTTACAACTCCAGGCTCAAAACCACACTGGGGCAGGGGCTGCTAATGTTGAAAGCTCATAATGTTATTACTAAGCATCCTGGCTCCGAAGAGTTCACTTTATGCTCCCTCTGGGGTTTGGGATACATTAAGATTTAGCTTCGTGGTCTGCTCCCTGTTTATATATGAGTCTTTCATATTTCTTCTCCATAGATTTCTAATGTGAAAGATGCTAAAGAGAGTAAGCATTAATTTATACTGGATTTTCTCAGTAAGTAGGAGCTAAATGATAACTTACGAACACAGGGAAGCAACAGATAATGGGGTCTACTTGAGCAGGGAGGGTGAGAGGAGCAGAAAAGAAAACTATTTGATATTGGGCTGACCACTTAGGTAATCAAATGATATGTACAACAAACTCTGACACATGTTTACCTAGGTAACCAACCTTCACATGTACCCCTAAAAGTTAAAAACAAATTTAAAAACTTCTTAAGGAAAAGCCATTTTTGTAGCAGTACTAAATCCGGCTGTGAACCTGTATTTTCATTGCCTGCTCTGGTCTAATCTGCTGCCAGGTGGTAGAACATGTTATTCACCTCAGGACATAGGATGTTCCTTCCTGCACCATATTGTATAATCCGCTACCTCCAACATTCAGAAGGCCTAGATAAAAATAAATGCTTTGGCTCGCAGTGCAGGAAGGAGTCCCAGATATGGTGTCCCTTCACTGTGTCCTCCTCATTCACTGCCTGTGTCACCAAGAATGTTTTTCTCTTTCTTTACAAAACTTATAAAGCTACAAATCAAAGAGTACAGGGAAAGAAGAGGTTCTCAGCAGGTTGTGAAATCATATCTTGGTCATTTAGGCATTTGTCAGCTCAATAACCCACAGCTAAGGTTTGGGGAAGAATTTCTGGGATGTGATGCAGTATGTGGGCTGGAGATCAAGGAAGCAACTGCCAAAGAGGTGTGAAATTTTGGAGGTGAATGCAGCCCACACCTAGCAGAGGTGGGGAGTTCAGAAGACAGACTGGCAAAATGAAGGGCAAGATGTTAAACTCCTACCGAAAGACGCAGTGTACAAGCTAGGTGGAGATGACGCTGGTTTCGTTTGTTACTGTTTTTCGTGTCTGGGATAGTGGCATGTTTAAAACAAAGGTGGGAAATGTCCTTCAAGATGAGCTTTTAGGGCCAGGCGCAGTGGCTCATGCCTGTAATCCCAACACTTTGGGAGGCTGAGGTGGGCGGATAACTTGAGGTTAGGAGTTCAAGACAAGCCTGGCCAACATGGTGAAACCTGTCTCTACTCAAAATAACAAAAATTAGCTGGGCATGGTGGTGCATGCCTGTGGTCCCAGGTACTCGGGAGGCTGAGGCAGGAGAATCACTTGAACCCGGGGTGGGGGGGCGAGGTTTCAGTGAGCAGAGATTGCGCCACTGCCCTCCAGCCTGGGTGACAGAGACTCTGTCACCAAAAAAAAAAAAAAAAAAAAAAATGAGCTTTTAATGCCCTATGGTATCCTATGTAGTCTCCTGTACTTAGTGGAGAACTCACTCAACAAACGTTGGGATTGGCTATAAAATGGCTAAGAAGTTCTTATTAAAAAGAAAAAAAAAAGATACATATTTTTAGTTTATCAGACTTCTCTAGATTGGGGTAGATAAACTATGATCTCTCAGTCAAATCCAGCTCAATCTCTGCTTTTATAAATAAAGTTTCATGAAAACACAGTCCTGCTCATTTATTTCCAAGGCTGCTATTGCATCATTACAAGAGCAGATTTAGCAGGGACTGTAAGATCGTTAAAGTGTTAAATATTTACACCCCAGTCCTTACAGAAAAAACGCCTCCCAACTTTTGCTCTGGGTCACTAATCTGACAAATTTGAACACTGGGCAATACAGTATTGCCAGTTCTCATGATCTTTTAGTAAGCAGAGGTCTCTGTGCTTCAAAGCTAAGACGGAAACACTGCTGTAGGACAGAGGGTATGCAAACATTTTCAACTACACACATTTTCCAGTTTATGATCTGGATTCAGAATGGGTCGAGACTGATAAAATTTGTAATGCAATCCTCAGATGCTTGGGCAGGCCATACTTGCCTTGGAAGAAGGATTATCATAAAAGCAAACACAGTTTAAAAATGTTTCCTTTCTAATTTTGAACTGTAGTCCTTTATACCTCCTTTTATGATTCTCGTATAGGAAACTCGAAGACAAACAAAAAAGTGTGTGTATTAGGGGTGTTAAATAGTTTTGGATGCATAACACAAGAAAGTCAGGAAAATGAAAGGAAAAATAAAATGGGTACAAGTTTAAGAGATGTCAGGAGCATGTGGGTGTCAGAAAGGGTCTAAGAAAAGAAATACAAGTTCACTTTTTTTTTTTTTTTGCTTTTTTAGTTGTAAGACCTAAATCACTGCGTTCCGGGGAACATAATTGTTTCTGAAATGAAACACAGCATCTTTACCCAAGCTCTCACTAAGAGCCTCTATTCTTAGAATCCTAATATCAGTTAAAGGTGGCTGTTGTCTGAGCATATGTTTTAAACAGAATTGATAATAAGTAATGAGCTAGAAACCCCAAGAGCACATATTATTATATAGGTGACATCAAGGGAGACTCACCTCATGTAAGTGTTGGTATTTCTCTCCAATATTGGAGTCATTCCCTCTTACAGGAAACCAGGGTAGCTCGTTTTAACCAAAGTTATTTGAGTAAGTCATAATGGAACAATTTTATAAGCCCCATCAACCAAGATTCTTAAAGCCTTTGTGATACATAATAACTAACCTCTTTATCAAGTATTTCCTAACCATGTAATACATTCAATACACAGACTTCACTTTATTATCAAGGAGGCAGGCAGCTATTTCATATGTTTAGGTTAATTGAAAATAGGCACTATGTAAGACAGGATAGCATAGTGATGGGTTTGGACACGAGGGGCAGTTGGCTTGGGTTCAAATCTCATTTCTTCTACTTACTTGTGGTGTGATCTTGATAATTTGCTTAGCTCCTCTGTTCCTGCATTGACTTATCTTTAAAATGGAGATAATAATAATAGACCCTCACTTGATTGCTGTAAGGATTACAATAGTTAACAATGTGAAGTATTTATGGCTGTATTTTACTAAAGGAAGTGCTAATATTCACTGAAAGATGAAACAAAGTTGTAGCAGTGGCTAGGTGACAGTCTAGAAATCACTTCAAGGGACTTTAGTCAATGGTGTGTAGGGTGCCATTGAAAGTTTACTACAGGGAGGCCTGGAATGGTTTCTCAAGCCTGTAATCCCAGCACTTTGGGAGGCCAAGGCGGGAAGATCACTTGAGGCCAGGAGTTCAAGGCCAGCCTGGCCAACAGGGTAAAACCTCCCTTTTTACTGAAAATACAAAAATCAGCTGGCTGTGGTGGCACACGCCTGTAGTCCCAGAAACTCGGGAGACTAAGGCAGGAGAATTGCTTGAATTGGGGAGGCAGAGGTTGCAGTGAGCTGAGATTAGGCCACTGCACTCCAGCCTGGGTGACAGAGTGAGACTCTGTCTCAACAACAACAACAAAAGTTTACTATAGGGGCAACTAAATTTCAAAGCAAAATACTGTACTATCAGAAACCTAATCAAAGTACCTATCTTGTCAAATTAGAAGGTCTAAAAAGCTGCAATACTTTCCTTTTTAATTCCCGGATCTCTCAAACTCTTTCACAATGCAATGATTAAGTATCTGACAATGAAATGATTTTGTTTTAAAAAGCTGCAGTTGTTTTCTGCAATACTATGGTCCTTATGCTGTTTTAAATGTTAATACATTAGTTTACTCTTAGAAATGTGGAAGCAAAGGGCATTGAGATATTTCATTATGCAGTTGGTTAATTAACATGCATCACATAACTGTAACTAAATAAAATACATTATAGTTTAAAAGTTAGAAAACATAACTAAGTAATGGAATCATACTGTAGATTCTATGTGCTCAGAAATGCATCTGACATTCTTTCCAAAGCTCAAGAGACAGAATTTGAAAACCTAAGAAATACCCTGTTGATTGTCAATGTTAGTAAGGGAGGAATATTTAGCAGCTCAATTTTGAAGAAACAAAATTAGTCAAAGCAGACGTTCTCATGAAGACATGGTCATCACTTTTGTGGCATTTCCAAACAGGACAATCAGGAGTTCTAATTTTGTTTCACAATCCTCATGTTGCCGTTGATAAAACCATAATACATAAACTTCATTTTATCCATGCCAGCTAAAGCAAAGGCATCCTTGAGGCAATAAGGAAACTCCAGTCATGCTAAGCTCCACAAAGGGGCATGTCAAAATTCTAAAACTTAGTGCTTTGATGAGTGTTGAAGAATGACTGGCACACTGTAATAGAAAAATATGTCTATTTTCAAACAGATTTGGGTTTGAATATTGCCTCTACCATTGATGTGCAGGTATGTGACTTTGAACAAGCAAACTTAAAATCCCAATTTTCTCAACTGTGAGATGACCGAGGGAGTTTCTATCTAACAATAACTCAAAATGAGATTTAAATAAAATACTACCATTTTATGTACCCAGCATCGTACCTGGGCTAGTGGTGTGCTAGAGCCAGTTTATGACAACAGATTGCAAAACTTTTAGAAAATGTGGCCATTTTAAAAACATGGCCATTTTCAAAAGTTAATATATATAAATTTACAAACGTAGTAAAAAGAGATAATTAAAAACTTAAAACCCAGTACTTCCTAATTACTAAATTTTACTATTATCTAGTCTCTTGAGGTTCTTGAAGTCTATAGTATACATATGATGAAAAAGCCATAAAATTGTGTGCTAGTGAGCACATGTCCCAATTCTGAGTTTAGGGCTGTCATGTTCGTAGCTTGAAGTCAGCCATGGTGGGAATAGTTTACGCTAGACAGAAACTGGAAAACTACAAATTAGGGCTCTGCGTGTGTGTGCTGGTTTTTAAATATTTATCAGCAAGCAGCTGTACCTGCCTCATAATCAGTATCTCTTCCTTTCCTCCTTCCTTTCATTTGCCTTTCCCTCCTCCTCTTTCTTCACCTTTCTTGTTTCTTTCCTTCTTTCATCAGAAAGTTGTTCTTAGCCCACAGAGCCATCCAATTCCTCATTCTTGGCCTTTGCCCCCTTACCCTTAAAAAAAAAACCGACAGCTACCCTGGTATAACTGAAAGGTTTCATCAGAAAACTACAGGTCTTGATATGCTTTTTTTTTCCAGATTAAAAATCGATTTTTCATCTTAAATCTTTAGGCACATTGAACGATTAACTGGGTACTTCTACTCTTGTCTCAAATGTAGACTCTTCTCAGAACTAAAGCTACCATGCATGTTGAGTTCTCTGGAATAGGAAAAGAATGCATTTAGGTGCAAATTGAAGTGCTGGCTCTCTAATGCTTCCATGAATTAAAAAATAAAGTAAAATATACATTAGTTGACTCAGAAAGAACAAAAGATAATCTTACCTCGAAATATGCGTGAGGTGGAACCAGTGAGTTAAGAAGTTTATTTTCCCCTCCTCAGATGCCTTGCTGAACACATTTATATTTTAATACGTAAACATAAATGAATTTTATAATAAGACATTTGCAGATTTCTATAAAATTCCTCACCAAATCAGCAACAGGCACAGCTCTACACAGCAGAAGTGATGCCCCCTCACTAGTAATTCCTGAAAAAAATCTTCAGTCAATCTGCTCCTGAAGAAAAGTTTCTGTGTAGAAGACTGATAATTTATGAAAAAAACTCTGGAAATTAGCTTTTACATGAAGTCCCTTTAACAGTAAGCTCATTTAATCATACAAAAAAAAAATCAACAAGGGTTTCTTATTTTCGTTGATCAGATTGCTGTTTGAGTATAATTATCAGTACTTTCCCACTGTAAATTTTTCCTCCTTAAGTCAGGTAAAAAGCATAAATTATGACTTCCAGATGCAAACCAGCTATCAGCCTTACAATGCGACTGAAAGTTTGTTTTGCTTCTTTGTGAAGTTCCCTAGGGGTAAGGTTAAAAGTACAGACAATAGGAGAGTGAGAAATAAGGGCAGAGGATTTCAAACCACATGTTACAAACAGAGAACAGAATCACAGAACAACATCACGACAGTGGACCAAGACAAGATGGCAAGACCGATGCAACAAACAAGAGACACATGCTTGACTGCTGTGCCAGGAAGAGAAAACACAAGAACAAAACTGTACAGAGATGCTGCGAGAGCAGCGGCCATGACCCAGTGGAAATAATAATCAAACGAGGACCCATGAAATTATAACTAAAGAGGAATGTTATCCCCACAGCTCATACACTGGACTTGCTGGGTTAGCCTGGATGTGTCACTTGGATGAAACACAAGATGGTGTCATGCACTTGTGATGGAGGCCATGGTTAGTTCATTAGCTACAAAACTGTCACTGCATGCCACACAATGATCCTGGGCTTGTACAGACAGAAATAAAAGATACAACAAATATTCTATATCTGCAATAAAATTCTTTTTATGCCATCTGAAATTTGTGGAGAGGGCTGTGTTTGTTTCTCTGTTAGTTGTTTCTATATGTATTTCTGATTTTTTTCTGGCTCTTCTTTTATCTTTTCAGTTAATTACATTGTCATAAAGGGGAAAGTAAAGGCAAGGGGTCCATGCAGATATGGGGGAAAATAAAAAGGAAAGAAAAGGAAATTAGAAGGAAAAAATATGCAGATATAGGAGGAGGAAGGGGAAAACACAGTATTTCATTCTTTTGTACACAACTTTCTTGGATTTCATTGGGGTTTGTTTTGTTTTGAGATAAATACTGGAGGGATATGCTGAAAAGGGAGGAATTCGAGATTAGGATGGCAAGAAAAGATTTTTTTGCCTTGTTTGATTTGTATATCTATGTATCTCTCAGTATTTGAAAATAATGATTATAATTACTCATAAAAATATAGCAATGAGTTAAAAAATAGCCATAATGACCAAAATACTAAATATGAATCAAAACAAAATAAATTCAACCACCAAAAATTCATGCGGCACAAGATGAGGTGAAACAACAAAATGTTCTTCAAATATATACAAGGTATATATCTATTTATATATATACACACAGGAATGTGCATATACGGATAGATATATCTGTATAATTTTTTCTCTCCACCCCTCCCAAGGATAACTGAATTATGGAGTCACCATTACAATCATGACAAATAAATCCTAAAGAAAATTCAACATGCGTTGTTTGCCAAGTTAAAACAGTATCATGCACGTCTATGTTGATTGATGCTGGTTAAGAATGATGGCATGAATTTCTGTGTAAACACATGACTGATGGTAGGGGCTGTTAATCTCTGCTTACATTAGTCTAATATCACTTATACTGTGTCTACATATACATGGAGTGACAGGCACTCTTATTTGCATATATGTCTATCATATATGTACACACAGTACATATACTTGGGGCTTGTGGAAAAAACATGTAGAATAAGAAGAATAAAATAAATCCCATAAAACTCCTCTTTTAAAACCCCATCCCTCTTTATTTATTTTGGGGGACTTGCTTAATGATGTCATTAAGCTCACTCCTTATCTACCACTTGCATTGGCATTTGGAATCAGGGAGTTCTTGTGAGTTCAGACTGCAATTCTCTCTTCAACATACCCATCCTTTAGCCTATTACCTAAAAGGGTTGTGACCCTTGACCATACTGTAAATGTGAAGTCCTCAAAAGGGTGTTGCTTGCTTTCTTTACTGAGCTGTACTAATTCTTTAGTCATAATAAATGAGAAATTCTGTTACCAAACTAAAACACAGAAGAAGGCTCCTTGGGGTTAGTTGAATCTGTCAGTGATTGGTATCATCTTGTGTGATTTTTTTTTTTCCCCTTGCTTATCCTTGATAAGGTATGCTGTTCACTGACTTGGAGTACGCCAACATTCGCAGAGTGCTGATGATGTCATGGGCATTTCCATTCACTGTCCTCATTGTTCCTTCCCTTCCTTTTCTTCCCTTTTATTCCTATATCTGCCTTTCTTAAAAAGCTGAACTTCTGGAAGCAATATTTCTAAAACAAAATATTTTTGTTTTCCCATAGTTACCTAACATTGTTACATATATATGAGATTTATCAAACGTTTAGATAGAAGTATATACACTCATACGTTGAGTTTAGGGATTCTTCTGCCCCGTTCTCCAACCTACCAAAAAATCTTGGGTAATGGAGTTGAACAGATTTTTTTTTTCATTTTTATTACATGTACTTGTTATGAAATCCGTAAGTCAATCCATGGGCCACATATATTACACGCACCATTCCTGAGCCTAAAATGCAATAGCTAATTAGTAGATCTTTCCTATTCTTATATTTTCTTATTCTAATTTTCAAAGCATTTCACCATTAAGGATTTAAAGTTACTGCAATGGCTTAAAAATTAACTTGAGATGGAGTTGTTATAAAAAAGTGATATAATTGAGTGGGTTAATAAAGACAAAAACTGTATCATTAATCTGGAACATTATGCTCCCATGAACATACTCTATTAACTTGTAGATAAATAAAGGCAGTTGAAAATGGATATGATTTAGCCTAGACCTAAGTATGTGAATAACTATTTGCTCTTGTGTGCATTAGACATGTATTATAACTCAAATTTTAAAATGACTGATGTCCACAGCCAATAATAGTGAATTAAGTTATTTTCCATTGATGTACAGTTCTCTTCCCAAAGCTAAAACACTTGTCTTAGATTATTTCTATTATCCCTTTGGTCAAAGTGTTTAAGTGGATCTGAGCCTTTTACCAGAATTGATAGCATTTACATATCTATTGAATTTACAGATCAGTCATACTCCAATATTCCTATGGCATTTTACTTAGATATTTATTTTTCTACTAGATTCTGAATAGCCATTGACTAATGAAATTTTAAAATGATTCTATTTGCTAATGAGTTTTTGTATAGAAAAATATTTCTAAAATGAATAGTTAAATAAAATTGGCTTATTTATAACAAAAACAAACAGGTTAAAAACTTCAAACTTGATGAAGACACTAATGACGGAATGTATTTCTATAAATAAGATTTCAAACATATGTAAGGGCAACAATCAGCACATTTTCTCGTTATCTATAAATTCTGGTAAAACCTATTTCTCTTTATCCTTCATTAGAAAATTATTATCTGTTCACATTTCAGCTGCATGCATATTCTACCATGTTCCATCAAACAAAAACTCAAATGATTTGGTAAGCTTTTAGTAACTCAGTGCCAGATTTCCAGATGATACTTTCCTGAGGCATCGCAAACTGATAAAGATTAAGAATCCAGTTTCACCTGGTAAATACTAGACATGCTCTTGGTGTTATGCTAAATTTAAATTTCAGTCAGTTTGGGTTGTATATTATTAGTAGGGCTACAAAGAGGAACTCGGTAGAAGTAACACCAAATGCAAATGTGAATACTGTAGGTTTGAGGAGTAAAAATATACGTGAGAACCACTCTGAGCATAGCAATTATTTTGTGATCTCATATTACTGCCATTAGTTTAAACATCTTCAATCCAGCCATTATGAAAGCTGTTTAGCAGTCTTATTGACGGATGAATGTGTTTCATCTTCACTTCCTTTTACTGTCTTCCCTCTGGTGGAAGTGCTGTCCCTTGAGATTTGATCAAAGGACATTTAAGAAAAGTAAAGGCAGAAAACTAGCTAATTGACAAACTGAAAAATGTACCCCTGGATAATGACTGGATGAATCAATTTGGTTAAGGATGGCCATGCCCATTTATCCAGTATAAAGGTATAAAATTTCCCCCCTCTTTTCTGTGGCCTCCTGCCCCCAAGACTTTTAGAATCTTGAAACTATAAATATGTAAAATACGGGAAGTTGATCATTTCTAATTATATGAGAGCTAATCTAAGAATACATTTGTTTTTACTATTCTATTTCCAAAGATGGGAATTCTAGGGATTGCAGCAGGGGTAAGAGAGAAGAAACAGAAAGTGAATTTTATTATTTTCTTTGAATTTCAGAATTCATTCCCACATTTTAGATTACAAATGTGAATTTACTAATGATCTTAATTGCTATTTGGCTTCATAATCTCAGGAGGGTATCCCATTTTCCTGGTGGTTATTTGAATGCTCTCCAGCTCATCTATTTTTCTTGTTCGATTCAAAGAGATAAAAAGGACAATGAAATATGAGTTTACTGCACTATTTAAGATCAATAGAAGTGCAGTTGAAAAGGAAACAGTTTATATGCAAAGAACGAATATAAAATATTAAATAGATACTGATTTCTTTTGTGAGGAACACAACATTTATAAATCAAGAGTTAAAACTCTGACCCTCACCTTTAGATAGCTATTCAGATACACTTATGAATATTTTCATCTGATGCAGATGGTTTTATTGTAACTTTATTGTTTAAAGCTTCAATTCTGGGTTCTTGAAGCAAATATTCAGAAAATGACTGTATCTGTGACTTATAAAATAATCTACTTCCCGGAAAAAGGTAGGGATAGGAAAAAGCAGAGAATAATTTTGTTTTAAAAAACAAAAGGTTTTGGCCATGAACAATGGCTCATGCCTATAATCTCAGCACTTTGGGAGACTGAAATTTGAGGCCAGCCTGGGCAACATGACGAAACCCCATCTTTACCAAAAATAGAAAAATTAGCCAGTCTTATCACCCAGTCTCAAAATACATAAAAATTTTAAAATTGATTTTTTTAAAAAAGTAGGCTTTATTAGGTCAGCCTTTATGATATGAAATCATAAATTTTAAATGATTCAACAGGTTTCATTTTAGCTCTTCAAGGGGAAATGAAGTTAGAAATATAAAGTTCTCTATTTCAAACTAATGTACTCAACAAATCCTAACTGAACTTTTACTTCATGCCTTGTTCTCATGATTTGGAAATTACTTTTACTCATCTACATATTTATCAGCAAAAATATACAGTGAAAATTTGACTTCCATTGGATTTGCAAGGTTTCTAGACTCCTATTGACCAAACTCCAAAAATATTTAAGTTGTTCCTAAATATTATAAGATTAAGCTGCACCAAACCATGGTGACCCTTAAGCACAAAAGTAAGTTCTGAGAATGAAAGGTGATTGCTTACAAAAACCCAGCAGTTTAAAAATCCAATTTGATTTAGAGAAAAAAATATATTATTTCATTTAAAATTTGATGCCCACGTGAAAATAAAAATTGTTGAATTATAGCATATGCTAAACTGCCCAAATTTATGAAACGTGAGAGCTTCAAATGGATGTAAATTAATCGGGAAGTAACCTGTAGAAGTTAAATGCCTCATAAACGGAGACAGCTAAAAAATAATAAGCGTGCTAGCAATGTGAAAGAAGATAAAGTAGTAAGTATGACAGAACACGGCCAAGGAAGTTAGCCAAATTTAGTGTAGTTCTATCAAGCAGAAGGCCTGGAATAGTATTTTAGAAAGGGAGGCAGTGAATTAGGCTGTTCAAACCCAGAATTTTAATCTTAGCCATGACGTGGAATTGCAAGATTGGCAATTTATGTCAAAGTTATGTAAAAATCACCATTATTTCTTGCTGCATGGGCAGTATATCCCTTCTCTTTAGGCAGTGCAAATCTTGCCCAAGAAACTGGTTTCCAATTTTAATCTGTATTGTTTTTGGAGAACATGCAGGCTGAGGACATACTTATGTGATGAAAAACAGGGCTTGATAGCTCTAAGCAGGTAATCCCCATTGGTGCAAATCAGGTCCTCTGGGCAAAAGTCTTCACTCTCTGCATTGCTAGGAATATCTACCTACTTCTTGTATTAAATATACCTCTGACATATTTCCCTCTATATCCAAATCACTCACCAGGAATACTTTAGGGAGTAAATAAAATTAGAAAAATGCAACGCTCATTCTTCAAATGTGATGAGTTGAATAATCACAGGTGGAGGAAATCAGTATCCGTCTACTAGAGCTACATGTTAGCTCTTTCAGGGTAGAGGTTCTGTCACTTACTTCATCTCCTCTCATGGTCCCTTATAGAACACAACAGACTGTTTTAAAAACTGTATCTCCCCTCCTGCCAAATGTTATTCAAGGAATGCTGCTGTTGAATTTCTGTCCCCTGCTTTTCAATCAGAAAATTCCTGTGTGGCTTCTAGGAAACAAATGAATTTAGTTTGGGGCCATTCAGGTTTAGGCGTGTTCAAGTCTCATACCAAATAGCAATATATACCTATAACCTGGGGAGCTATAGATAGAGCTTGAGAATCTGAAGCTGAGATCTGGAAAGGCCCCATTGCCTTATGATGAAGGTTGCTATGGAGATGACTTTCTGAGGCAGGGTGAATAGTTGAGGAAAGATGGTGATATTTCAGAATGACCAAGCCTCAGTTTTTATAAGCCTTAAAATCTACAGATTTGATAAACATTGCTGCATATAGAGATACCTCTGCTAAGAAAGGAAGAAAAACATTTTGAAGGTCAAGGCAAGAGGGTTTCGTGAGGCCTGGAATTCAAGACTAGTCTGAGCAACATGGTGAGACTTCTACCTCTACAAAAAAATAAAACAAATTAGCTGGCATGGTGGTGCATGTAGTCCTAGCTACTTGGGAAGCTCAGGCAGGAGGATCACTTTAGCCTAGGAGTTTGAGGCTGCAGCAAGCTATGAACATGTGATCATACTCCAGCCTAGGTGACAGAGTGATATATTATCTAAAAAAAAAAATATGGATAAATATAATTAAAGCCTAGGTATCTTAAACTGTTTGCCACAAAATAAGCTAATTTAATCTATGTGTTGTGGACTGTGTCATATTAATACATGAACCCTTAATATATAGCACATGCTTAACATACACAGTTGACTCAAAAATATTTGCTGAATTATGCTAGGAGTTAGACAGCAAAATTATTCTATCCTCTGACAGCTTATTTTTAATAGGAAGGATTCAAATCTAGAGATATATTGTATCCTGCCTGAGTGCTCAGAAATATTTATTGAATGAATGAATGAATGAATGAATGAAAACTTGGCACCTGAGTTCTGGTTAAGTTTGGATGTATCTGCCCTTTTAGGGTTAAAACCTCACATAGCACATACAGATTATTATTACCGAATAATCTGAAAATTATTCAACCAGGTCACATTTGCTTTCCCTCCACACAGCTAAGCTCCCAGTGGAACAGATGACACTGCAGAATGGAAGGCCCAATCTTATTAATGATATGTCCCTGTGTCATGCTAAGGGTGTGAACCCACAGAACTTCCTGGATCCAAAGCCACTTGCAAGAAACCAAAGCAGTCAGGCTTCAACAAATTTGAAATCTTGTAAATCATTTAGGGGTAAGAAATGGCAGGTTTTTATTTTTATTAGATTATTTTTTTCATGAAGCTTACATTTTCTAGAAGTAGCAAAAGAGAATTTTTAATGACTCTCCTTTTCTTAAAAGGAAAAAAAAATGGAAAACAACCCAAAAATTCAACTAGAAAGTTTTATATTTATTTTGGTCTTTGCAGAAATAAGATCCTAGCCCAACTCCAACTTTTAATTCTAGTAAACATACACAGAAATTCGATGATATCTGTTCTCTATTATATACATATAAATGTTTAAATTATAGTAAGTCTCAAAACAGATGACTGGGAAAAGTTGATAGGAAATAATTGGGGACCGCAATTGCCTGCTGGACATTATCTCATATATAGCTCACTACAAAGAAAAACCATAAAACATCAAAATGTATCTGGGTCCAAATGGGGAACACACTGAAGCTTCTGATTGCTAAAGTCTTCTCAACTTCAGCACAGTAGATACATTTTGAAGCATCACAGCTGTTAACATGGCATGGTACAGTACTAATTTTGTGCTTACTATGTTGTTGCACAACTTCTGTAGACACACAGTTAACAAAATTAGTATAAAGATAATACCATGTTAACTGCGGTTGAAATCCCATGGAATATATAAATACATATGTATGTATATGTGTGTATATATATATATATATATATATATATATATATATATTTAGTTCACTTAGCTCAGAACAATTAGTTTTAAGTGATATTTACCAATCTTTATGTCTCCACTTACCAATCTCTAAGCTCCTCCATGAGTTCATCCTTTTTTGATGTCATTCCAACATACATTTCCTCACGTTCCCACCCTCTGTTAATTTCATATTTCAAATTTCATTATTTCAAACCAATAATGCCACTGGCTGCTACACATTTGCTGCTCCAGTGGTAAATCTGGGCATCTGTTTGCCCAGTGTTAAGTCATATAACATGATTTTTTTGTTAGCTATCAAGAGACTGACTTAAAATTTTTCTAGGATCTTATTGCTCCTTCCATGGAATTTGATGCTTTCATTGATAGAATATTTATATATGTATGCTTATACATATATAGATATAAAAATATACACACATTAACACACTATAATCTCTATATAAAACACATGTATAATCACATATATGTATGTATTGTTTTTTGCAAAAGAAAAAAGCAAGCAAAACAAGACTGACCTGACCTACCTGTACTCGGCTCACATTCAACGAAATCTTCATCATCACTTGAACATTCAGCAGATGAAACAAGATCATCTGATGTTGGCTGTTCATGTCAAAGAGAAAATAATGGGGTAGGGGAAGAGAGGAGAGAGAGAGAGAGAGAGATAAGGAAACTAATGAACAAAGACATCAAAGATTTATCACTATCTCCCATCATTATGATCATTTTTTCTAAAGAGGGCATGCTATAGGATGGAGAATTTTTAATTTCTGTGTGGCTGTGAATGACTCTGGGTCTAGACCGTCTGGGGGGTCTTCCATGGAGCTGAGTGACCCAAGGTGGTTCCAGGAGACTGAAGCCTAATCCATCCTCATAAATGACATTCTGCAGCCTTACTTCATTCTGATTTTAATTTTAGTTTTAAGAACGAGGACAGGAGAAGGGTTGTTGTAAAGGATGAGCAATGCAAGAGTGCAAAGCAACACAGACATACACTGCGGCTTTGAGAGAGTTCCCATCCTTACGGTGTGTCATCTCAAGTGTATGCAGTGGTAGTTGTGCATCTCCAGGCTGGCACAATTAATGAATGCTATGGAATGCATTCTCTTCAGGAACAGCATAATGGCTTTTATCATTAGCAAGAATTCCTTTATGTAATTGCTGCAGCAGCTGAATTGGTAATGTGGACCAGCAGCATGATACCACACAATAGCCCCTGCATATAGGTAAGGTTGTTTGTGAAGAAAGCAAAAACATTTCTGACTGCAGTAATAGTACTTCAACTTGAGGCACCTTTTAAATTCTGAGACTCACAGAAATTCCCCAATGCCAGGGAATCTATTACAAGGAATATAGGAGACTGAGTATTGGCTGTGAGTAGAGCCCTCCATACCTAGATGAGATGACTGCTTTCTGTATTTGGTAAATATTGCATGCACAGTAAATATTGTTGAATGAATGAATCTAAAGATCTTATGCAAAAACCAAACTTTTGGCCCACTGTGTGCATAAGAGGACTCAATATATTATACTTCAATAATGCTCGTTTATTTCTCCTTCTTGATGTTACTAATATTTACTGACTTGCCAATCTTCCAGTTCCCAAAAAGTCTGGATCCAAATTCAAAAGAAAGTTGTAATAAACCACTTCCCTTCTATTGAGCAATGACTACAAGGCAGATGCTGTGCTAGATATATATATATACTTTTTAGTTATAGTTATTAATTAGACACAATCCTCACAACAATCTTTTGGGAGAGGGATGACTATTATATGATTAATTATAATTACAGTTAGACAGTTTAAGTGAATTGCTGAAAGACCGACAGCTAGTAAAACACATACTGGGGATTTGAACAAATACATCTTAGTCAAATTCTGTGTTTGTGGCTTGCAATAGGCTTATTCATACCTGGTCTTACATGACATTATGGACAGAATTACGTCCCCTCAAAATTCATATGTTGATGTCCTATTCCACAGCCCCTCAGAATGTGACTGTATTTGGATCCAGAGCCTTAAAGAGGTAATTAGGTCAAAATGAAGTCATTAGAATGGGCCCCAATCCAATATGACTTGTGTCCCTCAAAAAAGTGGAGATTTGGACACAGACATACACAGTTAGAGTCAAAAGGACATATAAAGACACTAGAAGATAGTCATCTACAAGCCAAGGAGAGAGTTCCCAGAAGACACTAATTCTACTGACACCTTGGTTCCAGGCTTCTAGACCCCAGAATTTCAAGGAAATAAATGTCTATTGCTTAAGCCATCTAGTCAGGGATATTTTGTGATGACAGCCCTTATACTCAGGATTTCCAGAAAACATCCTTTTTTAAATAGACGTCCTAGGTATAGGATTACTAGACACAGCAAAGAACTGGAAAGGCCGCATTAGATAATTCATTGATTTAATTAACAGTGGCAGAGAAGTGCCTTAAACAACAATATTGATCTTTATTCTACCTCTGAAAGGGTGACACTTCAAGCCTTGCTCCTCCTCAAGGTTAGCAGAAAAACTAATTTTTAGTTTTTAAATTTTACTTAAGTTCCAGGATACGTGCAGAATGCGCAGGTTGGTTACATAGGTAAGCGGGTGCCATAGTGGTTTGCTGCACCTATCCACCCATCACCTAGGTATTAAGCCCCACATGCATTAGCTACTTACCTGATGCTTTCCCTCCCCACACCAAGAAAAAGAATTTTTAAACATATTTAAAAAAACAAAACCCTAAAACATTACTGAATTGTTTCTTTCAGTTCCAGCAACTGAAACTGATAGTTACATCCTAGGGCACTGTTATTTGTGTTAGAGACATGGTAAGTATTTTCTTTCCGAGAGGGAGCCCTATAAGAATAGCTCCACTTCTAGTTACTTAGGGAAAGGAGCTGCTAAGTGGGAAAAGAGTTAACTCTTCAAACAAAGAAGGCAATTATAAGAGGAAAACAGTATTCTGGAAGAACCACAATCATTGTTCGATAGTTTTAAAGCATACATTCTCTATGGGGGCAATGTCTCCCACCAAGAGCAGAAAAAGTTGGTTTGGGCTGGGGAGAATCTTAAATATTACGGTAGTTTGTGACCCTCCAAAAGGCCACAGTTACATAAATGAATAGATAGTATATCTTTGGAACTGAAATTTTGTGGGAAAAGGGCAATTGAGGGGAAAGTTGTCTGAAAAACTCCTTAGGGTGGTGGTAATAAAGAGGTTGAGAATACATTGCTAAAGTGTGTTCAACTGGAAATTGTTAATGAGTTGACTGTAAGGGCCTTGCAGAATGGCCCTGTAGGACTTTGATTCCTAGTGTTGAGTGAAAGCTGGTGAGTTAATGAAAATCTAATGAGCTCCTTTCAAGTACTGAAGGCCTGGCAGTAACGTTTTAAAAAGGCCAGTGAACAAATGTATAAAAGCAATGCATAACTTCAGTAGAAACCAAAACACACATTAACATGTTACTATTAGTCGAATCTTTAACTCAAAGGAGACATCTTTATTTGCATGTGCCAAAGGAAAGGATGTAATTTTTTTTCCTTCAGAAAAGGGAGTAGACTCTGAGGTTGAAAGCATGCTTACTGTCTTCCTCTCTGCTTCCTTGGCTTCCCCTCATACTACAAAGTTTCTCTCCCCTGTGGTTAGGTGACACTACCCGCAGCCCTACTCTCCCACCCCTTCTTCACCTCCAATTCCATCCCAAGAATGGGCCCCTAATCCCCACTGCAGAGCCCACACATCATCCTTCACGTTCTGACCCCCTTATTCCACCTTTAACCCTCCCTGTGCTCCACTTTCCAAAGATTTCTTTTCTGCTGATCTATAGAAATACAGTGTTCTTCCAAGGCAACAGAACCACATTTACCAGTAGCTCCTAGCAATGGTGCCCACACTCAGAGGAGTTTAAATGAGAAATGGTCCATCAGTGTGTGCTAAGAATGGCCTTGCTCTAGACATAGTGCAATTGAATCCCAAATCCTCCACTTAAATTCAGAAAATGACCTAGGATATGTGAGTGTGTGCGCGCATGCGCGCACGCCTGTGAACTTACTTACTTCACAAAGTAAATCAGTTAACATCAGCCTCTTAGTCAATCAAAGTAATTTCAAGCCACTCTTAATTTAAGTAGATTTGTTATCTGCCTATGTGCTCTATTTGTTATGATTTATCCCACATTAGAAATGTTCGTTGTTGCTGACAATTCATTACTTCCATTTTATGGTACACACATTATTTCTAGTTGCACCTGCCATGCGGAGTGATAGAGAAAAATGTATTCATAAAGAGCTTAAAAACCCATTCAAAGATGACCTGTTTTTAGTGGCTGCGGATCTAGACAATTGGTGTGGGTCTTACATGAATTCGGTTCCTTCCTTTCTGTCTCTGAGACCTCCTCATTACCATTTAAAGGTACAGCCAACTGAAACTCCCAAAGCAATTACAGACATCTCAATCCCTCTTTGCCAGATGCAGTAACCAGTGTTTTCCTAGAGAAGCCGGCATGCAACATTGGCCACACCTGCCACAGAACACTGTGTAGTTTAGAAAGACTTGCTCTGCTGGAGGCCTTAATTAGCAAAAATGCTTAGATTTAAGAATGCTACACTTACACTTTTTTTCTACTTCTGTCCGTAACATCCAGAAAATCCAAACATTACAAACCAAGGCTTTTGGATGATATGAGTAGCTTAAGATCATATCCTAAATGAATGGTAACTGGATTCAAAGATACTTTCAGAAAACCCAGGGCTTGCTTTTAGCAGAGTTTTTAAAATTTTCTTATTTTATTATTTTTTTTTTAGTCTTTGTCCTTTTTCAGATGTAAGCAAATGCAGGATCTGATGCTGAACCTTGAAAGAAAAGGCATACTTCTTTGATTGCTTTTTGTGGCTGGTAAAACAGATTTCATGTTGCAGATATACACAGTCTCAGAATAGAATTGCTATGAGTAGAACAAAACTGTGGACCTGTCTTTTAATAAAATGCAGTAGCCTTAGGCTGCATGCATGTGTGTTTTCCCATAATCGCAACCGTTTTCCATAATTTCTTTTAATTAATTAGAAAAAAGAGTGGTTAATATGCCTGCAAAGAAACAGATATCTGGACTATCTAGAATCATGCCTACTAATAACATTTACCACTTATTAAACACTGGCTACATTTAGGCTTTGTGCTTAGCAGTTAATTAACATTAATTTAGTACTCACAATAACCAAGGGTATAAACACTTGTAGAGACTTCTGTTATTTTTAACTGCCCACCATCCATGCACCTTCAGGAAGCAGTATTGCTTTACGAAACTCTTCTATTCACTGGGAATGTTTATCAAGGTGCCTTCAGTGTCATCTTCACATTTTTCCCCTCACAGTGATTGTCTAAAGCTCTCATTCCTCCCAATGGCTACCCATAAAGTGTTGACATATGATAGTACCCCTATGTCAAATACCAATATTCTCTATAATTATTCAAGGAAGAATTTTTTTTTAAAAAAGTCTATGACCACCCACAAACCAAATAATTTTGACAGTGGCTGGGCTGCTAGATTTACCTGTCAGTGGGATATATCATCAAGGTGCTTCTTTCTTTCATTCATGGCTTTAATGAATCTTTTTCAAACACCTATGTGTCAAGCTGTGTAACAGTTAAGAGGGATCAAGTTATAGATAAGACATAGTTACTCTGTTCTGGGAATTCAGTCTCTGATGAGACAGCCAAGTAAACAGGCAAACTTGATACAGTAAACAGAATGCTCTGACATGAGGAAGCGTTAAGGTACAAAGGGAAGAAATAGCCAGAAAGTGGAGGTCATGTGGGAAATGAACCCTCAGGGACAGGCAGTGATGAGATGGGAAGGAAGTGAGGACTGTGGGCTGGAGAAGGGCGTTTCCAGTGAAATGGTATTTGCAAAAGCTTAGAGGTCTAAAACACCGTTTATTTGTACACCCACAATGAGTTCAGGGTGACTAGAGGGAAGAGAATGGACTACAATGACAGTGTGACCACTACTTGACCTATGTTCTTGTAAACTTAGATAATGAGCATGAATTTAAGGTTCTGCCCTATCAGACTACTCTCCTCCTCCCACTCCCTGCATCTCACCTGTGTTATCTGTCCCATTCTGTTGGAAGTGACTACACGCCATTTGCCTCAGTACGACTGCAATGCAGCTTCGCAATGCATATTAAGCACCTTACCTTGCTTTCTCAAGGGGAGGAAAATACTCCTCTGGCCCTATATATTAGCCAAGTCCTATATTAAAAACAATAATTCATACTACTGTATTGTAAAATATGTATTTCATATTTTTAATCCACGTGTTGAAATTGCTTTGTTCTGTGTTAGGACTCATGAAACTAAAGATAGGTATTACAATAACTTTCAATAAAATATCTCTCTGGCAGGAGCCCTATAGATTCCCTTCCTGGAAGATTTTTTTTATTACATTTATGTTCTTTTTTTCCCCTAACAATGTTTGTTGAAATTACCTTAGAATAAAGCTGGGACAGAAGAAAGCTCAGAACTCTGTTCACCCAAGTAAATTTATGGGTTTATTTACCTTCCAATTCCCTAAGTTTCACAAATCGGACATATTATCCTCCAGTGAGTTATTGTTCTATGATCATCAGCTTCTAATTATGTACTCAGAAGTGTTCTACCCTTTCTCAGGGAGGGGATGGTTCTACACTGGTCTTCGTTATTAATCCGTTATTGGGGATGAAGGAAGTGTCTACTGCTGTGAGCTGTGAGCTGTGATCAGAACTGCTCAAGACCATTTCACTCAGTTCCCTCCTTACTGCCCAATTGCCTTTTGTAACTTCAAATTCCACCCTTCAGCCCTTTATCTTACACTGGTAATAGGCTAATCATTTTGAGGGATAATCATTTTTCTCCACCCATCTCCTTGGAAGCACAGTTATTTGAGATTAAGTGTGAGATAAAATAGGTCCTGCCACAGAACAGCTTTATGAAATTATAAATAACACACTCAAGAATAATGATCTCCTTTCTTCCAGTGAAAAAGGAAAAGGGAAAGGCCCATAAATATTCTGAAGCCCCACAGAAAACAGCCATACATCTCTGCAGCTGCTCCATGCTAAAAAAGAATTAAATTCCTTTAAATGCTTGGTGTTTTAGTTCTTTCTCCTCTATACTTTCACTCTGAGATGGACTTGGAGCTCTGAATATCTCAAATGAGAGAAAGCCCCATCTAGCTTCATTATGAATGTTCATTCTCTATTTAAATACAAGCTGCCTGAAAGACTTTTTCAATTACCTAATACCCAGTGACTCTAAGTAAACCTATAACCTTTAATGAGGTTTGAAAAGTTGGACCATTTTTTTGAATGTATCTATTAAGATTTTCTTTACCAAATTGTTCCCATTGCAGAGTCTCATCTTTGATCAGTGCTAACACACACACACACACACAAAACTAGATGATTTTTTTTTTTTTTTTTTTGAGACAGAGGCTCTCTCTCAGTCACCTAGGCTGGAGTGCAGGGGCGCAATCATGGCTCACTTCAGCCTTGACCTTCTTGAGCTCAAGTGATCCTCCTGCCTCAGCCTCCTAAGTATCTGGGAATACAGGTGCATGTCACTATACCCGACTAATTTATTTAGTTTTATTTTTTGTAGAGTTTGGGTTTTGCTATGTTGCCAAGGCTAATTTATTTATTTTATTTTTTGTGGAGATTGAGTTTTGCCATGTTGCCAAGGCTATTTATTTATTTATTTTGTAGAGATAGGGTTTTGCCATGTTGCCAAGGCTATTATAATTATTATTATTTTTTTTTGGTAGCGATAGGGTTTTGCCATTTTGCCAAGGCTGGTAACTCATGGGCTCAAGTGAGTCACCTACCTCAGCCTCCCAAAGTGGCTACTATGGGCGTAGCCACCGTGTCTGGCCAATGATTTTTATATTAAACCAAAATAGAAAAAACAGAGCTTGGCAAGCTTGTTAGAAGTCATTATCTCCCTCTGTCTCCCATCTCTCTCACTCACTCAACTCTCTCCCATCTCTCTCACTCACTCAACTCAAGCCCAATACAGAAACAACCTTACAATGTCGTAAGATTGTATGAGTGTGGTACCTATACTCTTATTTTAGTCTGATTAAACATCCCATTGATAGTTACCTTCGAAAGCAACTGACATTGTTATGATAAAATGAAACACAAATGACTTTAACTGATCATACTCAAACATGAAAGATGGGGGCATCTCATGAAGGAGGTCCTGAATGTTGGAGATAAAGAGACAAAATTCTAGCCTTGTGAAGATGCTATCTAAGGTGACTCTTGTATCTTACCTCTATGTGCTGAAGTATTTCGATTGGAACAACACCCTGTGAATTTTAAAACTGTCTTACAAGGGTTTATGTCATGGGTTCTTCCAGCTATTACGTTCCTCTCTTCCCTCTACCTACTCCTGAAGATAATCACTTGCCAAGGTATGACATGCATAACGTACTCACTCATATTTCCATGACATGAGAAAGCTTTAAAGAGAATTGCCCTGAGCTAAAGATACTGCATTCGGTCTGACCAAAATTAGGTTATTGGAACAGAGCTCTCTAAAAATCTGAATTATCTTAAAAAAATATTCTGGATATATGATTTTATTTACATTTTCACTGACATCTGCATCAACTCATTCACTCACTAATTTCCTCTACAAGGGTTTATTAATTGCCTATTATGTGCCAATCACTGTGCTTGGGGCTGTGCTGACCTGGACCTTGCCCTCATGGACTTTATAGACTACTGAGATTTAAGCCAAGTCAAACCAGAAAAACAATGATTACTTGCTAAATCATTAGCTATAAAAATCTTAAAAATTAGTGTTGGGCTCATAAGCAGTACCTACAGTAACAATGATTACTCACCGTCACTAAATACAGCAGACTATATAGAAATTCAAGCAAATACTATTACCCACTTCCCTAAAACCTCTGCCTGTCTTCAATAGTCTGCATATTCTTCTTTCTCATGATGCAATGCATATACTAGAGCTGGATAAAGAATGACATGATTTATAATAACTTTTGCTAATTAATTAGTCTTTAAGGAAATCCCTTTGCAGACTCAAGATTTAATTAACTGTAGAAAAACCAAGCTAAGCTTGGCCAAATTTTGTGCCGGGGATTGGGATCCTTTATTTCTATCCTTGAGGTCTTCTAGGATTATATAAATAAATGTGGTGCAGCAGTCCAAATTTTTTTTTCCCACTTTTAAGATTTTTCTTCTATTTGCTTCAAAAAGGGAAGGGTAGATCAAGAGAAAAGGGAGGGAGGAAGGAGAAGAGAGTGGGTGGAAAGGGGATTAATCTGTTGTTCAAGGCAGGCTGACAGAGGGAAGAGGAGTATTGAACCACAGAAGATTAACCAAACTTCAATGGACCTTCCCAAAAGCAGGAGGAATGTAATGCTACGTGGTGTTCCACTGATAAGCAAATCCCTCTAAATCCTTTCAATTTATTTCTTGGCCTGAAGAAATTACATATTACTCAGGAGACAGAAAAATAAAATAAATAAAATCACCCACCCAAACCACACCATCTTTAGGAATCTAGACTGGGTGCCTATTGATTACATACACATAAAGGCCTGGCTTTGATGGCTGCTGTTCTTTCTTGTTGGTGCTGATCTCTCTAGGATTGCTAATCAGAAAGGCTTGGCTGTGTTTCCACTGTCAACTCTTTTGCTTTCACTATAAATACTCATTTTGAGTATTTAGGGTCTCACCATTATAAGGGAAATTTAACTGAAGCTCCAAAGAGTAAATCTATTTTTTCCCTCCCTTCTTCCCTGCCTTTCTTCTTATTTTCCTCCCTTAGGACTTCCTTCTAAGAAAGAGACGCATGATCAAGAAGATGTAAACACAGGAAGAGAGTGCACATTACTACATCCCAAAACTTAGTATGTGGCACAGAAAACTTATCTAGAACAATCAAATGCAAGGAAATGAATATAAAATGCAACTTCTAGAAATAAAAGACTATCTTTTTCTTATTACACTGAAAAAAAAAAGTATCTCCCACCCTACCGTGTAATGTAATATTAGAAAAGTGAGAGGCACGTGTTAGAGCAACAGCAGAAGTTAAAGCAAGGTTTGGGTATTTGAAACTGGACTTCATAAAATAGGGAGTTGCAAGCGATTTGTAACTAGTAAGTCTGAGATGGAACCATGAAGGAAAAATGAGAGTCAATTTGAAAACATGGTATAAAGCCCCAGTAGAGAAAAAAATGCAAAGGAGGACAGTTTTGGATTGAGAATTTATCCCTACTCATGTCTAGAAGAAAATACCAACCTCCCACAGAGAAATGTGAATTTTAAAACTGTCTTACAGGTTTTATGTAAAGGTTCACATAAAGCTGTGTGATTTATATAATAAATCTCTAGTTAGGGAATGTCTTCAGGTGCTATTAAATGAGGAGTTCAAAAAAACCCAGATGGGCCCACTTACCCCCAGAAGTGCCAGCCTTATTCCCAGGCTGCAATTAGTATTAAACAGATAAACCTATCTTAGATATTGATTAAAAATAATTTACAAAAGCAAACACAACAGAAGGTCTGTGTGGAAAGAGATGAGATGAATCGTTTCCCATTTCTGATGGACAGTGAGGCTAATTTTTCCCTGTTCTAGTTCACATACAGCAACACTCATTTGCTGTCAAAGTGGGTGTTGGAAATACTGTAGGTGTAATCACAGGCATGAGATGCATGAGGTCACACGGTGCTTTATGCTCACAAAGACCCTTTGCTAGGTTTTATACTCTGCTCTTACCATCTTGAAATTCCTAATCATTTATCTTTGCACTTGCGTTAAGTCAAGCTCAGTGGGACAATGGGGCATGAAAGCAAGCAGAGGAGAGAAATGCAATGCGTGTGAACACTTTCATTTTTGCCAGCCATCCTCCTATAGTGTTCCTGATGCCCCAGAAGCACAGAATCCTGTGGACTCACCACTTACTAGAGTAATCTGAATCAAACAGCTTTATTTGAATTTATCCCCCAATCTTTCTCCTTGGAAGGTTGGTATTGTCTTCTAGGCAAGAGTGACTAGGATAAGTTCTCAGTCCAAAGCTGGCCTCCTTGGCTTTTCCTCTCTTGGGTTCTATACCGTGTCCTCTGTATAATAGGCAAGGATGTTACATCTACTGACAGCCCCAGTAGCTCATGCTCTTCCTTTGAACCAGAAGTTGCTTAGAAAGCACAGTGAAGGCAATGGCATTGTGAGAAACACAATCAGGAGAACCTATCACATCCGTTCTTATGTCTCTGTATTAACCAACCATTTACACTAAAGATAATGACATTGAAGAGGAAGATAGGGCAACCCAGAGACCTCTTTTTTTAGTCCTATCTGATGCAAAGTTGGCTGAAGTTAAAAAGTGTTGGTAGAATGTGCATGTATCAAGAAGTGAAACAAAAAACCAATAAGTTACTTTTGGATGGCATTTCCACTCTTCCAGTAAGAACAAAAGACATATGCATATATGGAATATGGCATAAAAAATGTGTTATTTCAGTGATTCTACATTTGAGTTGAACGCTCTTATATCTGCATTTAAAACTGGCATTCCATCCAGTATAAAGATGAATGGTCATATTCATGCTAATTTACATTTTTATTTACTTAAATGTCATTTGATAGCAAATAAAAAAACAATAAATAGACTATTGAAGAAAGGGAAAGGAAATTGTATTTTAGCACTTTTAACACTTTTTTTTTTCTTGATTTTTGGGCAAGGGGCTCCTTAGTTTTATTTTGCATTGCTTTCTACAAATTATATAGCTACCCCTGAGAACAGTTCTGCAAAATGATTTTGAACAGGCCAAAGGAGTGTGACATGGTTTCAGAAACTCAAATTATGACAAATAGATTATGTTCCTGAAACCGGGTCCCTCGTGCTTCCCTCCTACACTCATGACTACGGGGTCTTAACTAGCTTTATTCTCTCCAAGGTACTAGTAGGAAGCAGCACTGCTATTCCTATACTGGGATGGCACTTTTAATGCACACGCTCCCACCCTCACTCCCTGCTCTCTGCCCAGACCCATTTAATAACATTCCAAATACTCTTCAATAAGGCTGAAGCTTTTGTTTATTTCCACTCCTTTCTACTTCTGGGAATTCTGGGTTTTAACACAACCACTTTGAAAAAGAATGATGACCATATAATTTTCTGGAAAAAAAATGACAACATCCTTATACACAGAACTGGTGTAGTAGATGTCAAAACCAGAACTGAGACCTTACCACGGGGAATCGAGAACCTTTGCTCGCTTTGGTTTTAAGGCTAACTTCCCTCAGAGAACTTTGAAAGCCAGCTGATCTTGGGAAATCTGGGCTGCCTTTCAACCCTGGCCCTCTAGGAAGAGAAAGTCAATAAGCACAAACTCTGCTGAGTCAGTGGCATCTTTAAAAACTGTGTCAGAAAAATATTTTTAATTTACACTCTGCCTCTTTGAAATAAATCAATATGTCATTTGCTGGGACTTTAAAAAAAAATCTAAGCATCTTTATTTAGTTTTTCTAGATTTTTTTTCTTTAGTCTTCTAGGGAGCAAAGGAAAAAGTGTTTCGTTTGTATGTATATTGATTCAAACACTTTGAGCAAAAATAAACAACTAAATACAGCAGAGTAGCTTTAATGACAAACTCTTAGGGATCAAGATCTCTAAGCAACACAGTCTCATTTGAGGTGATTGGAAAGAAACAGAAATCAATAAAACAGAATTACTGGGCAATAAACAAGAGAAGCCACATTTATAATTGAAGAGGCTTCTTTTCATGCATTCATTACTGAAGAATGCACTCAAGCCCTATTCTATTTTTACAGCAGCATAGATTTCCTCCCAGCTTGTAGTCTTTTTCTTGCTTTTTTCTTTTCTGTTTTGAGAGGTTCTGAAAAAGAGTTTAACATATATCTTCTATACTCCTACAGCTGCTCAGAGAACTCAAAAGTCACAAGTTCTTAGCACAGTAGGCAAGAAGTACCTCCTCAAACCCTTCTCATCTCAGGTCCTTATATGCCTAGCAAAGTGCCAGTTGAGAAGTATGGCATAACACGGACATAAGTAGGGCCTGATGGAGCTTGGTGCCTGCCTTTAAAGTGTTGTCAGTGTAGCAGGAAAGGCAACTACTGTAGACATCGTCAATATCCATTTCCCTCTAACTCCTTGCTAGGGCTGGCCATGTAACCAGCCTAACCAAGCCTCCTTTGCAACTAAAAGTGGCCATGTGGTAGCTTTGGGCAAAGAGATAAACAAGGAAGTCCTTTAGAGGCTCTAGAAATGCTTGCTCTGTTCTTGATAAAAGAAAAAGACTCGGCTGGTCTGACTGCTTTCCCTTCTTCCTTGGGTTTGCATGGGACATGTGGAGCTGCAGCAATCACCGTGTACCCATAAGGTGGCAAGTGGGGCCGGGAAGGAAGCCAAGAAAAGAACTGGGAGGCTGACTCAGATATTGTCAAATATATAATAGGAGCTGAACTGAGCCGCTTTATGTTCCCTAAACTCCAGAATTCTTGATAAATAAGAAAATGTATCCCGTCTTCAGCCACTGCAAGTCAAGTTTCCTCTTACTAGAAGTTGAAGCCAATCATAATAGAGTAACACAGAGAGCACAACCATAAGCAGAGAGGATGCCATGGCCCCACGGCTTGGTCTGTGCCTTTGGTGCTCATTACTCATCAGGTGCAGTTGACATTCTAGTAATACCCAGGAGTGGGACTTGCGTATCGGCCTGATGAGGAAAGCTTCACTGTGATTACAATGCCCACCACAGCTTGGATGTGTGTCCCCTCCAAGTCTCATGTTGAAATATCACTAATGTTAGAGGTGGGCCTGGTGGGAGGTGTCTGGGTCAGAGGGGTGGATCCCTCATGAATGGCTTGGTGTGCCCTCCCCATAGTTATGAGTTCACATGAGGTCTGGTTGTTTAAAAGAGTCTGAGTTGGGCACAGTGGCTCACGCCTGTAATCCCAGAACTTTTAGAGGTGAAAGGAGGGAGGATCATTTGAGCTGCAAAGTTTGAGACCAGCCTGGGTAACATGATGAGGTCCCATCTCAACAAAACATTTTTAAAAAATTAAAAATTAGGTGTGGTGATGCAAATAAGTGGTCCCAGCTACTCAGGAGGCTAAGGCAGTAGGATTGCTTGAGCACAGGTTGAGGTTGCAGTGAGCCATGATCGTGCCACTGCCCCCTAGCCTGGGTGACAGAGTAAGACCCTGTCTCAAAAACTCAAAAGGCTGGCACCTCCTATCTCCCTTGCTCCCTCTCTCACCATGTGATGTGGCTGCTCCCTGTTTGCCATTCACCATGAGTAAAAGCTTTTTGAGCCCTCGCCAGAAACCAAGCAGACACTGGTACTGCTTGTACAGCCTAGACTGTGAGCCAAATAAACCTCTTTTCTTTATAGATTATTCAGTCTCAGGTATTTCTTCTATAGCAGCAGAACAGACTAACATATAAGGGACAATATTTTCAATTAAATATCTTGTTAACGTCAGAAGTCACCATATCCCAAGCTGAACTGATTATCTTCTCCCTCTGCTGCCTTCCTGGCCTCTGTCTATGGTGGCTTTACCCTCTAGGAACAAGCCCAAACCCTGAGGCTCATCTTTAAATCTGTCAGAGGTGCTTGAACTGGAGTAACTGCATCTTGAATAGGAGCTGAGGAAAATAAGGCTGAGACCTACTGGGCTGCATTCTCCGATAGTTAAGGTCTTCCAAGTTACAGGATGAGATAGGGAGTCAGCACAAGGATACAGGTCATAAAGGTCTTGCTGATAAAATAGGTTGCAGTAAAGAAGCTGGCCAAAATCTACCAAAATCAAGATGGCGATGAGTGTGATCTCTGGTCATCTTCACTGCTACACTGCTATTAGTGACATGACAGTTCACAAATGCCATGGCAACGTCAGGAAGCTACCCTATATGGTCTAAAAAGGGGAGGCAGGAATAATCAGCCCTTTGTTGAGCATATCATCAAGAACCATAAAAATGCACAACCAGCAGCCCTTGGGCTGCTCTGTCTGTGAAGTAGCCAAGCTTTTATTTCTTTACTTTCTTAATAAACTTGATTTCACTTTACTCTGTGAACTTGCCCTGAATTCGTTCTTATGTGAGATCCAGGAACCCTCCCTTGGGGTCTAAGTCGGGACCCCTTTCCTGTAACAAATCCTCTCTGCTCCCCGTCACACCTGCAGGCACCAAGTCGTGCAAAGCCATCTCTAAAATGTTACTCCAGTTTTCATTCCTACTACCCTGGTTGCTTATGTGGATGAATCCTAAAATTCCCCACCCAGACCCCCTGTCTACCCTTACCTTCTCCTCTTAATGAACTCTAGAAAGTACTTCCAGGATAAAAGCATAGTTTTCATGTTTCACTCTGTTGGCTCAAATTTATCTCACCATCAAAGTCCAGACTTCAAAAAAAATGAAAATTCAAGATCCTTCACCCCTGGGCTTCAATGTAATACTTCAATGTAACACAGCAACTCAATAGTTTCTTGAATCACCGTGAAAGTACTTAATATATATTGACTTACACTATTTTTCCTTCTATTTGATTGCTCCTTGAAGGAGACGAGGGACGACTTCTTTAGGCAACTGTATCAAGGGAAAAGTGTTGTGTTTTGAGTCAGAAAACATAAGCTCTGTCCATTAGGGTGAGAGCCAAAGGTAATCACAAACACTGTGCCCTAGTTTTCTCTTTTGTTAAGTTGAGTCAGTGACATCTACTTCATGCTATCATTATGTGGTTTGAAATGGACATCAGCGAGTCAGAGATACTTTTGCAGTATCGTCTTCCATTACCATCTGCCCCTATAAATGCCTCCACATACTGCGAAATGTTTTCCATTCTCCGAACAAGTGTATTAAGTTTGTGACTTTCTGTTTTAGCTTATACTGCTCTTTACCCAACTCTATTTGCATTTCATTCCATTTATATGTGCTGAAATTCTCTATATTTTTTTAAGGTCCAATCCAAACACTTCTTTATGCTATGTTTTTCTGATCCCAAGGCTGAAAAATAAAATACTCCCTTTAGCACAGCAACTCAATAGTTTCTTGAATCACCGTGAAAGTACTTAATATATATTGACTTATACTATTTTCCCTTCTATTTGATTGCTCCTTGAAGGAGACGAGGGACGACTTCTTTAGGCAACTGTATCAAGGGAAAAGTGTTGTGTTTTGAGTCAGAAAACATAAGCTCTGTCCATTAGGGTGAGAGCCAAAGGTAATCACAAACACTGTGCCCTAGTTTTCTCTTTTGTTAAGTTGAGTCAGTGACATCTACTTCATGCTATCATTATGTGGTTTGAAATGGACATCAGCGAGTCAGAGATGTTACTCTTCTGTGATGTGTTCTTAATAATGTTATTTATTATTGGTCTGAAATCACCCACAGGGCTACTATACTCCTGGACCAGAGCCTAGGTGCATAGAAAAAAACTTGAATGGGTGGCAGGTACTTAGGAAATGTCTGTTGATTTCAATAGAATGGGGTAAGACAGGTGATACGGTTTGTCTCTGTGTCCTACCCAAATCTCACCTTGAATTGTGATAATTCCCACGTGTCATGGGAGGAACCTGGTGGGAAGTAATTGAATCATGGGGTGGGTTTTTCCCATGCTGCTCTTGTGATAGTGAATAAGTTTCATGAGATCTGTTGGTTTTATAAAGCGGAGTTCCCTTGAACATGCTCTCTTGCCTGACATCATGTAAGACGTGGCTTTGTTTTTCTTTCATCTTCCACCATGATTTTGAGGCCTCCCCAGCCATGTGAAGCTGTGAGGTCCATTAAGCCTCTTTTCTTTATAAATTACCCAGTCTTAGGTATGTGTTTATTGGCAGCTTGAGAACAGACTAACACACCAGGAGTCATGTTCAAAGGATGAACATGTGAGAGGTAAAAGAGAGGAAGTATTTTCCATCCTTGTCAGATTATTACTCATTCTGATCTTCAGAAATATCATGGGCAGAAATAGCTTACAAGCTATTTTTTCAAGAATGAAAGTTTTCCATTAATGGATGAATACATTTTTTAAGAGGAAATACATACATAATGGAATAATATTCAGCATTTAAAAACGAAATTCTATTATTTGGAACAATGTGGATGGAGCTTAAAGGACACTATGCTTAGTGAAATAAGCCAGGCACAGAGAGACAAATACCATATGATCTTACTTATATGTGGAAATCTAAAAAGTCAAATTCATAGAAGTAGAGAATGGAGTGGTGGTTATCAGAGGCTGAGGAGGAAAAGGTTGATGGGGAATGAGGAGATGTTGGTTAAAGAGTACAGAATTTCAGACAGGAGAAATAGGTTCTGATCTATTACACAGTATGGTGACTAGAGTTAATAATGAATTGCCTATTTCAAAATTACATATTTTAAAATTCATTCATGTGAAAGAATAAATTATAAATGTTCTTGCCACAAAGAAACAATAAATTTGAGGTGATGAGTATAGTAATTATCCTGAGTTGATCATTCCACAATGTATATATTAAAATATCACCTTGTACCCTATATATACAATTATTATTTGTCAGTTAAAAATAATATAAAATTAGAAAAAAAGAATGGGAGTTTCTCTGGAAGAGTACATTTGCCTTCAAGACAGGTGTCTCAACAGTCCATAAAAATCCATAAGCAACTAATGTTTCAAGTCTACAACCATGTACCAGAGAGATGAATTCCTTGTTCGCAGGGCTATAGGTTTAAAGCAAGTCAAATCCCATTTAGATCTGAAAACTGGAATGATTCAACATTTGGACCAATTTTTTGCAAAGTGCCAAAATGGAGATTTGGGATTTTGCTTCTCATCTTTTCCAATAGCCTGAGATGAGCAGAGACTAGGAGGAACCTGTGATTCTTTGGCCACACTAGCCCATCTCACTTAAACCTTTGAGTGGAATTCTTTATAGAAAAAAGTAAGAGTAGTGTAATCACTCTGAATAAATGCCCTATAAAATGACTTCAGCAATTATGCTGCTTGTAAGTACCTCTGAGTCCATTAAGATAAACATCTATCTTAGAATATTCACATTAATGCACTAGGCTGTTTTTTCTTACATAAATCTTAGTGGAACATTGTGCGGTTAACACAGTTTATCATCTCTTGCTCTTCTTCCCTTCAATTCACACATTAATGCATGCAGGGGATAGCATTTAAATAGTGCTAGTCGCACAGCACACATTAACACACAAGGCAGTCTCTAAACATCTTTAAATGCAGAATAAATATACTTTAGGTATTAAATACCTTCACAAGCTACATACCCAGGAATACATTGGACTGGACGCTTAATTACCCACATAAGCAACATCTTATAGGCAAAACCAATACATGCTTATACATAAAAATAGTTTTAATATGCTTCCAATTGCTCAGCACACAGAGATCCAAATGAAATCTAATTCCCTAGTTACCCCTCCATGAAATAAGTGTATCTCTATCTATATTTATATCATAAAATGAATCTATAGCCATATCTATATTTTAAGTGTTGGCCTCAATTTCATTAACTTTTGTAGCCAAATTGGGAAAATGAGCAAGGACCCCTAGTACTTATTGAAATCACTAGTTTCTTCCCTGCTGCACTGAAGTGAAGACGGTCCATAAACAGTCTATAGATTTAACTGTCTTTTGTGGCTGTCAAATTAGCTATAACAATGATACTGGCAAGGGTCATATAAAATTTAACAGTCAGTACTTAATAGTCAGTGCAGAAGAAGAACTGATTATTCAGACAGTGGCCACAGTGCTGGAGCTGGGTTCTGGAAGCTTCATCTGTCCCAAGCCTCAATCTGCCTCATGGTGGGGACAGAGGCAGACACCTCTTTCACCGCGCTGCAGGAACACAGGTGAACTGGAGGTAAAGGGCACTTGGAGTTCTTGAGATGGTGGTTATTTACTATCTAGTATTAAAGTGTTTCAATAATCTTAAGAGACGGTTTAGCAAATGATGTTAAGGAGGCTAACGGGGCAATCAATTTGTCTGGGAATAAATTTCATATCATTGGGAAAAATTCTGCTTAGTAGTCTCAAAGGGTAGTCCCAACTATGCCGAAGTTGATGACTCACCAGCCATTCATTCAACAATTCTTTTTGGAGCTAATGCTTTGGGGAAAACCGAAAGGCATATGAAATGGCCCCAATTCTCAAGAAGCTTACAATTAAGTAGATAAGCATTTGGTATACATGCCCTTAAATAAGAAAAAAGAAAAAAAAATTGTACCCTGAGGAAAGAGAGATGACTTCTGAATGGGATGTTAGAGAGGAATTCATGGAGATGATGGTCTTCGGTTTTGACAGAATAATAAATAGGATATTGAGAGTCAAAGGTGTCCAGATAGTCCAGGTAAATGGCACAAATTAATGCCTAGAGACAGGAATTTGGTATACATGCCCTTAAATAAGAAAAAAGAAAAAAAAATTGTACCCTGAGGAAAGAGAGATGACTTCTGAATGGGATGTTAGAGAGGAATTCATGGAGATGATGGTCTTCGGTTTTGACAGAATAATAAATAGGATATTGAGAGTCAAAGGTGTCCAGATAGTCCAGGTAAATGGCACAAATTAATGCCTAGAGGCAGGAAAGTAAAAAGAAAGGAATGGGAATAAGAGACTCGTTTGATTTAGTTAGAACATAGAGTAAGTATGAAGTCGTCACGTAGTGGAATGAACACATATATATAGTGAGAGGCAAAGAGGACGGCTAGGAGGAAGAGACGGCTCCGTGGAAATCCACCTTTACTGCTTAACAAACAAATCAAATCAAATGTATGCTAATGGTGCACCAGCAGAGTGATCTTTTTATACAAATGGCGGCAAGTATTATTTGTTTAATCCTAGAAAGAATGCATGTCCCAGGTATTTAGAGCAACTGTTCTACCAAGCAAATTATTGCTGCTGGGAAATCTCAGCCAAATGAGGCCATTACTGTACACACTTCAGAGATGAATGCAATGCCTGTTTTCACCTCTTCTTAACTAACACTTTTATGAGAAGGTGAAAGCCTTACAAAGAATTCTTATCTGTGGGTAACAATTCTCCTCTCTGTTTTGAAATTCATCTTGCAGGGTTTTTCTGTCTTGCAACTGAATGAAATGTTTAGCATGTGCCATAGTTAATAAAGCCCCACAGAGTTACTTTCAGCCCTGCTGGATGTGATTCAATGGTCACGTTCACACCTGTGTGTCTGTGTATGCGTGTGCATGTAGGCACGTGTGTGTGTGCGTGAGAATAACAAAAACATATAATGAATAAAGTTAATTTTAATAGTCCTGTAGATTCCCAGCTGGAACATACTTGTCGAAGTGAAAGTTACATAAAAGAAACTTAAGCAGCTTTAAACACCATCTGGACCATGCTGTGCCCATTTGAACTGTACCTGTTTAAAAATTTTTTAAAAAGGCAACACAACAAAAAGTACCTACAAATACAACTGAAGAAGAGATTTTCTGATTCTTTGGAGATCAGATGCTCTTGCCTTCAAATGTACAGCACGGCTCCTTCAGTCTTATTTGATACAGGGATAAACTTCCTTTTTAAAGGAGCCAAAAGAGCCTTCTAAAATCCAATCTTAATCTTTGGAAGAAAAAAAAAAAAAAGACAGACATGCAAAAATAAACCCAGTACCTTTTAAATCTAATTTAAAGAGATTTCTGAACAACTCAATTGCTTTCTTCAGTCTTAAGCGGTAAAAGGTAAACCTCCTTGGGAAAAACACTGGCATTTCTAAACCTTGAAGCATCAGCCAATCCAAAGAAGGAAAGAAGTAATAATGCTAAGGGCATAGAATTGAATTCAGGATTGCAACAATAGGTTAATAACCACAGAGCACACCACGCTTTACATTTTTTTTTGTTTTTATTAGAGCTAAGGCTGAGGTATTTAATATTCATAAACCAATTTATAGTTAGAAATGTTTTTGGCTCTTTTCAGCTAAACAAGGATCCATTTCCATCTTTTACATAAGACAATATATTTGAGGGAGAGAGGTTTGAGGGAGTATTTAATTGTATCTTTTTATTAAAAGGGAGTATAATATTTTCTCTCAGGAGACAAATTTCATGTGAAGTTTTAATTGCCAAGACTCACAGCACCCAATCAGACCATTTTTATTTTTATTTTTTGCCTTCCAAGGGCAGTGAGGAGATTACTAAAGAGGCAAAATCAAAAAGGGCACAGGAAGAATAAAGAAGAGGAATTAGGATTCACTGTCCTCAAAAAATGAGTACTGAGGCTTAATCTGCAAAAATCCTACAAAATGTAAACAATTTATGACAAAGGAGATTCTGAAGACATACATGATACTATTATACTTTCACATAATAAAACATAGGCAGTTACTTTGTATCACATTTTCATTAAAAAAAAAAAAAAAAAACATTGCTCATAGCCTGTTAAAGTGAGTGGCAGCCAGATGAAAGGATTTTATTTGGAAATTTCAAGATTTTGGAAATTCCCTTAATGGAGCTGAAGAAATTTCTGTTTTTTAGTCAATATCAACATTGTGAGGTTCTAGGCAAGAAAGCAACGGGAATCTGGGAATATACTGTTTAGTCTTTAAGGGACAGGAAAAGAGCAGGACTGAAAACAGACTCCATTGTAAATCAAGCTCTCTCTTTTCTAAAAATGCTCACCTGATTCATCAAAAAGCAATCTGGAACATTTAAATGTATTTTCCCACTTAATAACAGTAATGACCTTCTGGGTCACCCATTTCCTCCTAGTTAATGATCAGGTAGCTGAACGGCTGGATAACAAAGACGGGCAGCCTAGTCACTAACTGCCAATTAACATCCACTTTATCAGTCAGTGCTGTTCAAATAGTACAAGCCATATGCCAAACTACCCACAAAGGGCTGGATACCAAAATCATATCATTAAAAACACACTTCTATCAAAGCAAAGCTCTCGGGACATTTATGCTATCACAGCGGTCATTTTTCTGAAAGATAGGCAGGGGCAGTGTAACCCCTTGGTTCCAATGTTCAACAGAGGGACCTTACCTGAGAAGATAAATGTCCTTATCTCCCTGGTGTGTAAGAAAGTGAACATTGGACACCACACAGAGATTTAAGGGGGACACTTCAAGGAGTTGCTGCTGAATCCAGGTGCTATTCTCCACATGTGGCTAAAATCCATACCTCTGGGTCAAGGCAGACCTATTACTAGTGTGTCATAATGTAGGGGATAATAAAACTCAGAAAAAGTCAAATTCAGATAATTCCACCCTATGGGTTTCTCCTTCCAGATTTACCTGAATTCGACTTCTTTCTTTCCTCTATGTTGTCAACTCATATAAGTTAGATTTAACAGCTCTTCAGCACTGCTAGGCGACATTTTGGAGACCGTGGTTTCTACACAATCACTGATTAAGATTCTATATCTATCATGCAAGAGAGGATGAAATCATGTGCCAAATTCGTGTCGTTCATTTGTTTAATGCACCTGAAGATTTCAATGCATGACAGATAAATGAAACAAATACCATCCATCAACCATACATTAGCTCCATCCAATGGGTGAAATTGATCTAAAAATATTCAAGGGACTGTAATAACCGTACTTGGAATTTGTATGGGTATTTCACTCTTAGAATACTCTTTATATATGACACAGAGTCTTAGCATGAGTCATCCGAGGTCAGACTCTCACTTGTGACACAGGCAGAGCCAAGCTCAGATCTCTTTACCTCTCTTGATTTGCATTCACCGTATTACTCCATGACACGATGGGGTAAAAGTAATAGGCTTCTGGTTAGTGGACATAAATCTGGCTCATGCACACACAGAGGAGAGAGGGAAGTATTTCATTTCTTCTAAATATTAGTCAACCTGTAATTAAAGCTTACAGAAGCTTTTAAGTCACTGGTGTAAAATACATCTTTCTAGGAAATAAAAACACATTTAATACTTCCAGCATTACTGCAGGATGCTTTCAAGGAACAGAAGAGTTTTCAAGCTGTGGAAAGAGTCCAAAGGTTGTCAGCTACTAGTGGTTATGAATGAGGCAGGCCTGCTCTTCAGCAGTGAACATATCCTGCAAGACTCTTCACCTACATTAAGGCAGTTAAAAGAGAAATTGTACTGCTTCAAAGCATTTGAGGCAGCATAGAACAAATCTCTGCAGAACACTTAAGGAGACTTTTCTTTACCACCTTCCCATTCACAGAATAGACAAGTAAATACATTTTGATAAGTAGCCCCAGTAAAACAATAAGAATCATCTTGGACCTTTGCTATCAACAGCACAAGTGCTTGACTATTAGCTTTGGTGGTGGCAGGAGTTGGTGGAGATTAGATTTATATGGAAAGCTGCATCCACAGCAGTAGGCAGGTTCAGTTCCTATCCTGAGTCACAAAATGCTAATGGGTGTCAGACCTTACTGAACTGCACCGTGTCTCTGCTCCAGACTGAAAAAGGAAACGGGATCAAATGAAATGTAGTTCCTTCTCATATCCTCAGAATGTTATAAGATAGTGGCTCAGAGAGCTGGAAGCCTGGGGCCCAGAGTAGAAATGAGAAATGATATGAATCCTGTTTACCTATATACTTTCATTACGTATGAGCAAGGGAGTGAATGCTGAAATTAGTTGCTTTTGTTGGTGACAGCTGTCGGCTTGCTGTGTTTCTTCCTTGACTTCTTGCAGTCTTCAGCATATCACATAAATAAATTTCCATGCGTTTTGATGTTACTCTTTTCCCATGTTATACCACTGCTAATTTCTCTACCTCACACCTGTTCTTCATAAAACATATTTTTCTTTTTTTAGTTACAACCCAGCTATTTAAACTGGATCAACCAAACTATAGTATATAGTTTGGCTAGTGATTAGGAATTAAATAGATAAGCAGAAAGACTGAATATTAAGAACCAGGAAAATTAATTCTTTAGCATCTAATAAGACAAAACCATATTAATCCATAAAATAATGGGGTTCATTTATAAAACAAAGCAGACCTATATGTAGTTTTAAGGGTTTAGTTAATTATGAAAAAAAAAATTACCTTCTGAGCCAGAAGTTTCAAGATACTTAAAGACAGAGGTACGTCTTACATAAAAGTCAAGATAATGTCCAAGTTTTGCCAAAAGAAATATTTTTCACAGGGCTTTTTGAAATGGTAGATGATAGAAACACAGCTCAGTTTTCTACATTTCCTTATTTTTTTGGCAGCGAAATGACTCTTAGGCATGCAAGATCCTGAATTAAACTCTAGTAACTCCAATGATAGTTGAACGATAGTTTTCAAAAATAGAAAAAAAAAGTGATATATGCTAGAATAATTTGCGTCAGCAACATCTTAACAAAATGTTTTCTGTTGATTAGAAAACGTATGGAATGTTTTCTCTTTTAAGTATTCTAAATTGAGATTGTATTGAATACATCTCAATATTCAAAGTAAAGATTGTAAAATAAAGACATAAATTTGAGGCTAAGAGGTGTAGAGTTTGAATAGCTTTCTCAAAATGAATAGCAAGGAGACAACAAATAATTACCTCCTCAAAAAGTGTCTCTGAATTGATCCCCCCACAACCCAAAGGCCAGAAGTACCTGTGGAAACTTAGGGATCTATTTTTGTTCTTTAGAAGTGAATGGGAGAATAGAATTGTGGATCCTCTTAAGAAAATGTTACAAGGAAACATAACATTTAAATTACAGAGGAGGCTGGGCGTGGTGGCTCACACCTGTAATCCCAGCACTTTGGGAGGCTGAAGGAAGAGAACCGCTTGAGCCCAGGAGGCGGAGGTTGCAGTGAGCTGAGATTGTGCCACTGCACTCCAGCCTGGGCGACAAACAGAGCAAGACTCAGTGTCAAAAAATAAAATTACAGAGGCGTCTCAACTGTCTCCATGCACATTGCACATGGTGTTGCCTCATTAAGGAGTTAAGAAATGGATACTCTGGTCTACTCTTGACCAAAAGCTCAAGATGAGACAGAAAACTGCAAGAATGATAAATGAGTATCATGAGGAAAATTCCTTGAAAATTCATGATCACAGAGTTGATGGGATGAGGTAGAGATAGTCCCCAGTGAGCTAGAGACATAAGTCTAAGAGATACTCCGTATCCACAGGGAAAAGTTTTTTGATCATCTGCTACAGTGGTGGAGGACATGGCAGCAGAGAGTAAGCAGTTTTAAACAAAATCCCTAAAGCCCAAACAAAAGAAACTGAGACTTCCAAAGATCTGAAGATGAGGTAAAGATTACACAGAAATAAGGACGAACTTATTTAAAGCAACCTCAGCAACAAATCAATAGCAATTGATTGCCATTAATTCAGCATTTACTATGTGCCAAGCACTATGCTGAGTAATTTGTGCATTCTAATCCATTTAATCCTGCCAAAAGACTTAGCAAATATGTCACCATTTCTATTTTGCAGAAGAAGAGACTGAGGTTCAGAGAGCTTGATTACACAAAGGTAATGAGTGGCAAAGCTACAATTCTGACCCAAATCTGTGAGATACCAGTCTTCCTCTTAACCACTATGTTTCAGTGAGAGGTAGAAGAAGGCCAAGCAGTTCCTAAAAGAAGCTTTAAACCCTGAACAAATTTAAAGGTAACATGAACCTTTCAAGGTCCATTTCTAAAGTAATAACACTAAGTAAAAATGTACAAGAAATTGAATCCGTTTTTTAAACTAGGCAACCTGAGAATCTGCATAGATTGAAGAGAATTGGGAGTCAGTATTGCCATATTTTAAGCCTCTTCCCCTAACCTTATTTTAAAAGGGGGCTATATAGGAGGTTTGGAGGTTTAAAAAAAAAAAAAAAAGCAAAATGGTACTCCATTACTTAATGTGAATAAAATAAATGGAAGTGGAAACATTTTCCAGGTTTATCTACTGTATTCCCTGATAGTCACTGCAAGGTAGCAGAACCTCAAGCCAACATCATGTTCCATCCTGCCAATCTTTTTTTTTTTTTTTTTTACAGAGTCTCTTATTTTTTGGTCTGATTTTCCAGACAGAGTCTCAGTCTGTTGCCCAGGCTGGAGTGCAGTGGCACCATCTTGGCTCACTGCAAACTCCACCTGCTAGGTTCAAGTGATTCTCCTGCCTCAGCCTCCCGAGTAGCTGAGATTACAGATGCTTAACACCATGCCCGGCTCATTGTTTGTATTTTTAGTAGAGACAGGGTTTCACCATGCTGGCCAGGGTGGTCTCGAACTCCTGACTTCGTGATCCGCCTATCTCGGCCTCCCAAAGTGCTGGGATTACAGGTGTGAGTCACCACGCCCAGCTTATGCTGCCAATCTTATATAAATTGGACCAAATCCATCTGACACACTGACTGCATGCACGTGCTTACTGGTTAAAGGGTATATGTCCCAAACTGAACTGGGGCAGTCAGTAGAAAGTGTGTAGAAAAGCCTAGATCTAGGATATGGGTAGTTTTTGAGAGAAGTTATTTTATTTTTTGTAAAATCTTGAGATAGCTATAGTAAATTGTTAAACCATAAGTTTCCTAGGAGGAGAGGTGTGTTTCTGAATTCTATCAACCTTGGTGTGGAGCCTGTTAGAGTTATTTGTTTATTGTCAATAAAATAAATAAGTTAAAATAATTTATATATCTCAGTATTTGCAGTACTAACTGAGTAGACTCCCCACCCACAAAATTCTTATTTTACTGGCTTTGGACCAGAACAGCCATTTTGCTGGGTGAAAAACATTGAATTTTCCAGTGTTTGTAAGTAAATAAATAACCTTCAAAATAAATAGATCAAAAAATTCACATCCATCCATCCATCTCTTCATCACTCTAAAAAGTAATTTTTGCCTTGTGATATACTTTTCAACTTCATCTTCAATATTACTTTAGGTTTACATGCCAGGTATTACTTTTAGCAAAGTAATCTTTTTTTTTAAAGAAATTCCAATACTTTGCTCAATTTCTCGCACTACAATTTGAAACATATTTTCAGTCTCCCATGGAATCTGCTCCCCAACTCAGATGGATTTCAGCTTTGCCTAAATCTCTCCCTATCCCAGGCTCCTGTTTGTAGTATGATTTAGGGCAAACCTTTTTAGAAAGACACACTGCATCTACACATGTTGGAAAGGCAACTCAAATTCAAGTCAGATATAGAAACTGCCTTACAGGCCGTGTGCTTTTCCTATTTTGTACTTTAAAGATGGAGACAAAATAGTTTGCATCTTTCATCTGGTTAGAGTTAATAAGAGGCCAATAAAAATTAGATTAAGACACAGAACTAGCCATACTATTATTTATTATAGCCCCTGCCACAAGAGTCCATATACCATATCTCCAAAGATTACCCTCCTGTCTCCTGCTTACATGGCCTTCCTGTCAAGAACAACCTTGTAGGTGGAGCTGTGGGAAGGGAAAGAGAGGGAGAAGGAACCAGAAAGCAAGAGAACAAAAATGTAATTGCCTGCCTATCAGCCCCACCATCATAATTACTTTCAAACTCTGACATGGGTTGAATCAGATGAACAACCAAATCAATTTTTGCAGTTGGCGATCAGTGCATTCTTGGCTTATAAATTAAAATGTCACTGCTGGAGTACAAAGTGATGCTACTCCTGGGCTTCCCAGTACATTGGGGAAAAAAAAGACAAGCTCTCTCCTTCATGCCCTTCATGCTTTGCCTGCTCCATCCCTTTTAGCCTGCAGCCACATTGTTTGTCTTCTCAGTTACCTAACAGTGGGGTACTAGCATCTATGTCAATGCAGGGGGTCTTTGACACTGCATAGTTCTATAGAGAGCTCATTCCTCTGCATTAACTATGTGGCAATACAGAACAGCACACATCGACAACCTCCAATATATAATTTCCAGGAGGTAAAGGATGAGGTAACCATGCCCACAGGGGAGGGAACCTGAAGGAATGGAAGAAGAAAATCCTGATTTTGGAGAGTTTTGTTATTTGACTGCCATGTTATCACAGAGCCTTATGGCCTTATGTAGATAAATGAAGCATGGTCATAAGCCATCTCGGTGCACTGGAATCTTTACAGCCTCAGTTTGGTCAATATTTACTGGGAGCCCAGCCCTTGCGAGATAGAATCTGCAGTAATGTAGGTACAAATCAACGATTCTACCATCAAGGATTTCATAGTCTAAGAGGAAGAGAGAAATCATAAAACAGAACTACAAAATGATTGATAAGTGCTATCGAAGCAGAATAAATAAATCACCATAGTAACAGAGGAGAGAAGTAATTAACTCAGAGAAAACTGTAGTAGACATGTGGCATTTTGATCTGGTCCTTGAAGGATGACGTCAGCCTTCGACTGCCATACTCCCACCCCATATGTTTCCAGTAATTTTGGTTATTCATCTACTCACTCATTCCTTCACTCATTCATTCCTTCCTTGGTTATTTCTGAAGCACCTACTCTGTGTTAGCTCTATGCTAGGCCATGGGGCTACACTGATGCCATAACACAGCCAGTTCTAGAGCAAGTTATGTGAGGGTATTGTTTGATCCTTACCAACTATCAAGTAGAGTCTGGAAATAATTTAATCTGTGCCTATTATAGGTCTAGAACCAAGATGCCCCAAATCAGGCAGAAGCTTCAATCGTAGCCTTTCTATGTCAACTCATAACATGAGAATCCTCTACAGAGTTGGCCAGAATGAGTGCTTGGTCTCCGAGAACTATCCCTTCATTTATAGCCCCGCCCCCCGCTCCCCCATTCTGACCTAGGGTGGTAAAGTGAGCATATAGAACTCTACCTCTGAAGTCTAGCAGAAATGTAACCTTGGCTTACTCTGAATTCCTACTGGATTCTGCTTCCGTTTTTTTTTTTTTTTTTTTTTTTTAAAGTTAGAGCCCAATCCTCTAGAGTCCAGGCACTTGATTTGTCTTATCCATCTTATGCTGAATATATTTCCCTATGAATAATTTAATCTTTCTCTGGCACTAAGAATCACCCCCAATCCATATCCTACTACCCTAACTTGAAATTAGATGACTGCAAATAATAATGCCTATGTGATACGATTCTGGGTTTGGTGAAGATGTGGAGGTATTCCAGGATACCTAGAGTAATCCCTAGAGTCAGAACCTCATTCAACACTAGCATGAGTACCAGAATATATAAACATTAATCTCACTGTTTTGGTATAACAAATATCTTCTGGTGATATTTAATACAAAACAGCACTATGCACATTTGTACATAAAAGCCAGCTAAATGTAGTTGGTTGTGACATTAATAGATCATAGAATTATGGTATGGTATTAATAAATACCATAGTATCACCCCAGGTCAATACTGCCTTGCTCTTTTATATATTTCTTCTTTACTAGTAAATCCAGGAGTAGAGAACATCACCACTCCATTTATCAATTTCAGTGGTGGGAAAAGCAAACTAACTTGTTTTATACACACACATACACTATATAATATATATATATTAATATATATATATCATAGTTAATCCACTTCCTGTCCCTTTCAATAGTACAACATAAAATCTATCCCTTCTAGAGTTTCACTAATTGCTTATCTCACCTATTTGCCCCCATCTGTCATATAAAAAATATAGAGAGCAAAGATTATCTAATAAAATTTCATCGTCAATCTTCTACTTAGCACTGCCTGAATGCAATTGATAATGAAATACTAGAATCTGCACGTGTGGATTCTACTATTTCCACAAAAAATAATAATCTTTTGAGCACATATTTCTACCAGATAGCAAAGCATATGTGAAGGCCAGTACAATGTCCTTTTTCAGAGTCTGGTAATGAACGGGAAGGCAGTTGAATCTGACTGTGAGTTTCTGAATACAATCCAATGTCTAAAGTCCCAGAGCTAGTTTAATCATCGTTCTTCTCTCTTTTATTCCTGTAGATCTTCTCAGACTCGTAGGGAAATCTCAATGCATGAAAATACAAAGCTGTAAAGTACTTATTATATAGAAATGAGAGGGAAATAATTTGCTTTTGGGTAAGCAAGGTTGCTTTAAGCCTGGCAGAGTGCTGGATGATATTACCACTGTCCTGCTCTTTCTATTTCAGTTTTCAAGGGATATTTCAGGTACAGGAAATGCTGAGCAAATACAGCATTATCATGCCAGATCATAAACATGCACCTGTGGGATTACACTCAACGAACCCCAGTAAATATTGGGAAAGATCACAGTGATCAACACATAAACCAAACAACTAATATTTTTGGTTAACATTTTACAATTTTCTTCTACTTGAAAGATTTCCATCATGAATCACATAGTTATTCTGGGGTTTCTCTTTCCCTAATTCTCTGGAACACATTTCTGCAGTGAAGAGTCTACCATGGTTCTTCTGTATCTACATACCCAATTACCCCCAGTTAAGAGTTGGATACATATAAAGTACTCCTTAACTAATTTATTCATTTATACTTTCAACAAATATTTATTGAGCAACTACTATATGTTAGGTCTGTAACCTAACCATCAGCAAAGATAGAAGAGAACAGATTCCCAATCCAGTCTGCATGAGTTTTAATTCGAAGTTCATCATCTATTAGCTGTGTAACTTTGGGTGACTTACTTTTTTATTTCTAAGTGTTATCTGTTTAATAGGAACTGTTGTGGGGGTTAAGTGAGTTAATACATATAATGTGCTTAGAACAGTGTAGAACATACGGTTACCCCAACTGATGTTGGCTGATTTAATAATGATGGTGTAGATGATGATGCTACTTATTAGGAAGAAAAGAACATTCATCAATTATACAAGTGTATCACTGACAGTTATTCCTCTTATATAGTACCGTAAAAGAGAAATGCATGAGGTTATGAGAGCAAAAAGTGAAAAATTTGACATAGGGAACTCAGGGAAGCTTTCTTTGAGTACAAGTAAGCTGAGAGCTGAGAAATAAGAACACTAATTGGCAAGATTGGCAGGAAGAAAAGATTTCCTATAAACAGCATATGCAAAAGCCCTTTGTCGGGAGGCAGCGACATTTCCCGTTAGTGAGATTAAAATAAGTTCTGTAATATTGAAGCCCAGAGAATGGGCCCAGTAGGGCTGGGAGGAAGAAGACAGACCTGGTGAGGAATAAGACGACAGAGGCAGGGGACAGGTTGTACTAGACCTTGTAGACATATTAAGGATTTAGTCTTCTCTAAGAGCAATGGGAAGCCATTGTAGTCATTTTTACAGATGAGAAGAAGAATTTGTTTTAAAGTTCTGGCTCAAAGCTCATCAGGAAATAAACCAAAAAACAAGTGAGCAAGTAGTGTGATAAGTGCCATGGTGATGCAGGGGTCTCTGTGATCTACCACTTCCTGGTATGCTATTCAGCCTTATTTCTTGTTACTCAGCTTGCAAACCCACTTTCAGCAAAGCCAGACTACCTGCGATTCCAAATGCACCGTGTAGGTTCACCACTATATTCTGTGCATGTGGCAATGTCTGCCAGCAGACTTCTTCTTCCTGCCTGCCTGCTAACCCCTACTGGTCCTTTGTAGCTTGACTTTAAGATCAGCCAATAACATGGTAAATACTCAGATGTTTGACGTCAGCACAAATAAATTCATATATATTCTAACCTAAAGGTTTTACAGAGGATCAGCTTTGCCAGGGCTGAAATTGTTGTGAGATTACACATTTAAAACTACCAGTCAGGAAGCCAGCAAGCAGCTTCAACTTTTAAAATTGATCCCAATTCCCCAGAATGCAGTGATGACAAGGCCCTCTGCCCAGCGGTCATATGTAGCAGAATCAATGTGATTTCTCTTTATGAGAGAAGACTTGGCCCTTGCCACCATCTGATCATGGAAATTGAGCTCAGGAACAAGCTTTCTGGGGGAAAAAAAGTACCTATTGGGGTGTCAGATAACTCACTGATACATAAGATGCAGGCAACCTTTGCATGAATCATTAGACACATGACATGAAGTCATATTACTTCAGCCACTAGATAGAGTGGCAGCCATTTCCCTCAGAGAAAAACTCATGCCCAGAGGTAGAGAGGGAAATCATATCAAATGATGGCATGAAGTGGACACCATATGAAACCTTTTATCTAAACAAAATAGTTAGACAAACACACAGAGAAGTTAACACTAGGATATTTAGCACAGGCTAAAAAAAATACATACATACATATACATATACATATATATGTGTGTGTATTTACATACATGCATATAAATATGTGCATGTATTTACATACGTGTGTGTACGTGTGTGTATTTACATGCATATACATGTGTGTTTACATTCATATACGTGTGTGTTTACATACATATACATATATGTAATATGTATATGTATGTATTTTTTTTAGCCTGTACCAAATATCCTAGTGTAACTTCTCTGTGTACTTGTCTATTTTGTTTAGATAAAAGGTTTTCTTTATATACATAAAGATATATATTTTTATATATATATAAATGTTTTCTTTATATATATATAAATATATAAGAAAACATTAGAAACGTCGAGTATTCAACAATAGGGGACTGGTTAAATGACAATAAACAACATATTCCTGGATGCATCTATATATTAAAAAATTGATTCTATATTTGATGTTTAAAACCCGTTTTTTGTCCTACTTAACACGATACTGAAAACATCTTTACATGTCCCTGTACCTTGTTGGTGTAGTTATTGTTCAAATCAAACTGTATGAATATATAAGAACTGTTTTATGTAATACTTGAAGCTTACAGAACTTTTTGAAAACAAAAAAGAGTGTAAAAGGTAGCAGCAGATTCCTTCTCCTTCCTTAATGGTCCTGTTAAACATATGGTCTCACACTGCCACAGAGGATGAATTCCCGGACAGAATGACCCAGAACACAGCTCTCATATTTCATAAGCAAGGATTCATCCATATGGTCAATACTGAATGAGTACCATTGATTTGCCTGGCACCACGTGATAGGTTAAAGATTTTACAGTGAACGAGAGATGGGTGATCAGGAAAGTAGCAAATAAATGAGCAATCTACTATACTAGAGCATGGTGAAGGCATTGCTAGGCATATATCCATTGTACCTCTCCTCTAACAGTGTCACAGAAATTCCCATAAATGATATATTACTACACAGGAAAGTGTCATTACAAGACTGCATGAGCCAAAAGAATGTAAAAGGTGCACTGTTGCACGTGGAATACAGTAAATGTTCAGGGAAAAAGGAAAGAAAAGTTGTTCTGTTGAAAGGGAATTGGGAGAATGTCTGAAGGTAATGTGAACCCAAGTTTTGTATAAAGGCAGAGTCGGCAAGATTTGGAGAGGCTACAGGTGAATTGCTTCAGGACATTTCTACTTATTATACTCAACCATTGGCCTTTTCTTCTTCCTTCTACTGTATACATCGGCAACACGATCTGATAGCTGAGCTGCTTATCCAGCTAGAAACAATCTTGTATTTTATGCAAGTCTGACTAAATGTCAGCAGGGCAAAGCAATTTGACAAATAATAAAATGGAAACACTAAGAAGAATTAGATAAGATCATTCATCTGAAATGACTTGTAGTTGTGTGGTGTGTATGGATGTGCACGCATGTCTGTGTTAATGCTGGAAGAAGAGGTAAAAGGGGGGCCAGACACATTTAAAGCAGATTTAATTTTTCTAAAATCAAAATTTTAGTATCATAAAGGAGAACAAAGTAATATCAGGGTTCAGATCACAGCATCCAAAAATGTCAAAGAAAACAGTTTTTCAGACTTGAAAGAAATTAGCAGATAAACTAGGGTAAACACTGCCTTGAGAACAGGTCTATAGAGGTGCATGGTGTTGCATGTTTTTTAGTCCCATTTTATTGGCTTAGATAAAGTCACATAGCTAATTACTTTCCTCCAGAGCAGCCTGGCCATCAGCCTGCCATTCAGATTTCTCTGCATAACAGTAACATGGAAGTGTATAAGGAAATGCTCTATGACTGGCAGTTTCCTTGCTTAAAGTTCAGAAAAAAAAAAAAAATGAAGGAATAGTCTATAAGAAAAGTAAGAAAGCAGCATCGTTGATTAGGTGACCTTAAATGCAGCTGCAGTGAATTCCCTCCCTAGACCCCCATGCTAGAGCACCGAATAAAGGCATCAAACAAGATAAAACAATGTAACCGCTCCCTCATTCTCTTGGTTCTCCACTCCTTATCAGCTGAGCTAATATTTGCAATGCAATTATTGCTCTGAAGGATTAAACGTTCTTCCCCTTTCATATAGCTGATTTTCTTTTCAAAGGCTGAGTCACTCTTTGGGGAAAATCTTTTTCTCAGTGGACTCCACTTCCCGTCCCTCAGCTTTACTTAGATGAAAACAGATTATAAACATGGCTGCCATTGGGACTCAATAAATAAGGTTGAAAATGAGGGGAGATGTTCCCTGTTCAACAGTGTTTTGAGGACTGAGGATAAGACCATAATACCCACCTCCCCACCAAAAGAAAGAAAGAGTAACTTGATAATTTCTTTCCACAAGTAAAAAAGCTAAGTATCATTGGAATGGGTGAACTACTGTTAAACAATACCATGTTTACAAAAGAGTTAATTTTTACCTTAGAAATAACATGCCCTGCCTGTGTGCAGCTAAATGTTATTTATTCATTTTCAGATGAAGCACAATAAAGTTAAATAAATTGTTTAAGGCAAATGAAGACTTTACATGGAAATAAGGATTCCAAATTTGCTTCCTCCTAACTGTCACTACTATGGTCTGAATGGTTGTGCCCCACCCTGCCACCCACGTTTATATATTGAAACCAAATCACCAGTGTAATGGTATCGGGAAGTGAAGCTTTAGGGAAGTGATCAAGTCATGATGGCAGAGCCCTCATAAGTGGGATTAGCTCTCTTGAAAAAGTGGTCCCAGAGAGACCCCTTGTCCCCTCTATCATGTAAGGACATAGCTGGAAGGGGCCATCTATGGACCAGGAAGCAAGCTCTTAGCAGACATCAAATCTGCAAGTGTCTTGATCTCAGACTTCCCAGTGTCTAGGTCTGTGACAGATACACTTCTATTGTTTATAAGGTATCTAACTTTATGGCGTTTTGTTATAACAGCCCAATGGACTAAGATAGTTATCTGCCCTTGAAACTCACCGTCACCATGAATGGCATTAGTCAGTTTTATGCAACCTATCTTTAAAAACAATTGACCTGGCAATCCCATTACTGGGTGTATACCAAAAGGATTATACATCATTCTACTATAAAGACACGTGTACACATATGTTTATTGCAGCACTATTCACAATAGCAAAGACATGAACCAACCAAAATGCCCATCAGTCATAGACTGGATAAAGAAAATGTGGCATATATACACCTTAGAATACTATGCAGCCAAAAAAAAGATGAGTTTATATCCTTTGCAGAGACATGGATGAAGCTGGGAACCATCATTCTCAGCAAACTAATACAAGAATAGAAAACCAAACACCCCATGTTCTCACTCATAATGGGGACTTGAACAATGAGAACACATGGACACAGGGAGGGGAACATCACACACTGGGGCTTGTTGGGGGCTGGGGAGGAATAGCATTAGGAGAAATACCTAATGTAGATGACGGGTTGATGGGTGCAGCAAACCACCATGGCATGTGTATACCTACGTAACAAACCTGCATGTTCTGCTTATGTATACCAGAACTTAAAGTATAATTAAAAAAAAATTGAAGAAAAGAAAAAACCGAGGTGTTTATTAAACTCTCCATGAAAATGTTTGCATGATACCATCATTTTGCATCTCTCTCTCTGAAGTAACAGTAATAATGAGAAGATGAAAAATAGCCTCTATAATTTAGTGCCTTTTTCTTTGGGTCAGGCACTGCACTAAACCAATAACCATGGGTTAGCACATGTAATCCTCACAACAATGCTACAAGGCCAGTTCTATTATTAGATCTTCCTTTCACAAACAATAAAGACTTGGAGAGGCCAAATAAATTGATAAGAAAATAGAGTTAATAACTGTTGGACATCGGAACTCAGTGTTGCCAACATGAGAGAATTCACATTTTGCTCATTGGCAATTTTGCCTATTCTTAAAAATTCATAAAATTGGAAAACAAAAAAAAAAAGTCAAACCAGGAAATTTCTGAAAGCTTTGGGTGGGTCATAGGCACAGATAAGCCATTGTATAATATCTTTACGTTTCAAGCACCCTTCGTTCTTCAGGACAACATCTGCTTAGAAACACTTCCTAACTACTTAAACATGCGAGTGCAGCATTTCATAAATCAGATTTTGTGCAAATCTAATTCAATCACTTATTTGAAAGAGTTAATACACTGATTTTCTTACAAGGAATATACTGCCAGAACCTGGCTGATTCCGTAGTGCTAGCAATTTTTCGAATATTGTCTTAAGAAGTCACCCAGAATGATTCCTCTACAGTATGGCAGAAGTTAAGAGTTATAATGTGCTGAGATACAGAACTCCTTAAAGGCAGTTTTGAGGTTTCCCCCTAATCTTGTTTCCAATATAAAATCAGCATTCCCCTAGACATTTTACACAAATTAATTCATGATGCAAATTCTTCACTCTGTGAATTTATAGTCACCCAAGAGTGACTGCTACAAACATATCCTTACGTCAAGTGCAGGGTCAGGAATAAGCTAAGTTTCTCTCAAGTTTATAGCTTCAAAGGCACCAAAAATGTCTGATAAGACATTATCTTCCTTTTAGTTCCGGCTTTTAGCCAGAACGCATGAAAAGTTAAAGGATTTTCCTTTCGTATATGAGTAGATTTAGTTTCTTAATACACGTAATCAAAATATAAATTATTTGATTCACAACTGGACGTTATTGCTCAATTGACACTATTTCTAATGAGATCCATTTCTATAGAAGGTAAGATTTCAAAGAAATCCACCTACTGTTGCTCAGACAGCTATGGTCTAAGGAGAAAGTTTTCGGAGTACAGCACATATTTGGAAAACAGTAGAATGCAGTTCTCTATTGCACAAACAATTTGTGTCATATTTGAGGGAACAACATTCTTCATTCCCAGCTTTGGTGAAGGATAATTGTGTTGAACTGAGCTTTAAGTTTGCTGCTTCCTCATCCGATAACACAGGAAGCCAGAGGAAAAGGAGACATCGGATGACAAATGCTTCCTACTGACTCAAAAGCTAAAGTCAACAACAACAGAAGACAAATATTAAATATATACAAATATATTAAATCTCTTTTTGCATCATCTGTCACTGTTCTATTACATCTCCAGAGTGTTCTCTCTTGTTTCTCTTGGCCATCTCAACTCCTCTGTCGCCTTCCTCATCATCACTTTACATAGTAATAAAACGTCGCTGGGTGCGTGGTGCACTTTGGGAGGCCAAGGCGGGCGGATCACGAGGTCAGGAGATTGAGACCATCCCAGTCAACATGGTGAAACCCAGTCTCTACTAAAAACACGAAAATTAGCTGGGCCTGGAGGCACGCACCTGTAGCCCCAGCTATTACGGAGGCTGAAGTAGGAGAATTGCTTGAACCTGGGAGGTGGAGGTTGCGGTGAGCAGAGATCGTGCCATTGCACTCCAGCCTGGGCAACGAGCAAAACTCTGTCTCTAAATAAATACATAAATAAATAAAACATGTTCTTTTTCTCTATTGGATAGAGTTTGCTTGTTATTCACGTAATTACAGAGAACGGTTATGAAGTGAATCCATCCTCAGGTCACCCTCAGTGACCATGGTGGGCGTGGGCACATGTAAACCCAAGGCTATTGAGCAGTGGTGCTGCCTGGCATCCAGTCAGGGTTTTGCAAGCACACTCACAGAAATCTTTGTGTTCTTCTAATTCGTGGTAGGTGCCTTTGTCAGCATCATGATAACCCAGAAGAGAATGTGTGTGCACAGCCTCCATGAAGCTCTTTTGCTTGGTAGAAGCTGGTCAAAGTGAGCAGAAATGGGAGGACGTAAACTCAATCAACAGAAGAGGACTGGGAGATTCATTCCAGGTAAGGCGCTTTCTTTGCATTTTAAAACAAATCTATTTTGTTTCAAGATTCCCCTTGTTGTTTGTGAAATAATTTTTTTAGTCATATACTGTTTGAATATTTTTTTCTCCTTATTTTTCTCCTCTACTTTTTTCTTCTTGTCCTTATAACTTCTTTCCTTTAAAGAGAGTACCTCAGGCCAAACAGCTGTGTTATTTCTCAGAGAGGCTTTAAAAAAAAAAAAGGTTATCTGAACTTACACTCTAGGCCTTTGAATTAGAAATAAGAACTGTCGTATTTTTAAATCTCTGGGGATATAACCAATATTTGAATTAGGAGGTTCTGGATCCTTCTTTTAATTAGTTACCACTCCATTTCTGGAGATTAATATTCTCAGACTTTCTTTCTAACTCTCACTGGGTCTTAAGTAGCTCATCATGCTTCTTTCTAATGAGACGGATTACGCTACGGTTGAGTATAATCCCACTTTTGCCCTATTAATAACTGTTTGCCTTTTTGACCTTGGACAAGTGTATTTTGGGTGCTGATGTACTCAGTTGGAAATGTGCACACATGTACACACATAGTATATGTATATATTTGAAAGCTGTAGGCAGAGGGTAATTTCCCAGTAGACCAGCTACAGGAATCGTCTTGCCTGAGTTCTAATATGCATCTTAGCCATGCATGCAACACAGAATTCATTTTCCTGATCCTATTCTTATGTCAAATTCAGAGGCTAAAAATATTCAGACATACAGATCTTGTCTTCCCACGTGACCCCATTCTAATGTCATACCAATATATTTTGATCTGACTTACCATTGTCAGATAAACGGCACAGATTTTCTTTCTTCCATGAAATGAATTGTTTATGTGTGTTTCCTCAAGACATTCTATTCCATCCTCAGAATTATCCTTATTATTCTTATGATAACTTTATTACCAAGCGTGGGTATAAAACTTATTTCAGGAATATCAGATATTTGCTTTGAAGTAACAGTCTTAATTATTTCTCAAATTAAATACTAGAAATATGACTTCAAGTTTTTCCTTTGAATGTCACATAATAAAGCAATTGTCATTAGAAGTAGAAAAAAGACTTCTAGGAGAAATTTGCGTTCCTTGATAAGACTGAAAGTAGATAGCTTCTTTTAATTGCTCTAAATCAAAGATTTTATAGAAGTATATGTAAGGCATCTTTTTTTTTATTTACTCTGAATAATCCTAGGACGCATAATTGAAGGAAACAAGGTTTACATTTCATTGGTCTTTTTTTTTTCTTGTAAAAACAGCAGAGAAAGAATAAGAATAGTAAAAGACAGGTCTATCAAAGTGTTCAATGTCAATAATAAAGAAGGGTTCTTTGGCTATTTCTGGGTATCAGCAGTTGATCTTCTTAAGCCTTAGCCACTTATTAGAAAATATGTTTACTAACCAGTTGTAACCAGAAGTTCTGACTTGAAAGAGAAAACTGGCCTCCTTCACTTGTTACTGTCAAGGAGAATTGAAACTACCAGATGTTTGCCAAACCTCAAAACACTTGATCCTACAACTATCTAAAAAAAAATCAGGCCGGGCGCGGTGGCTCAAGCCTGTAATCCCAGCACTGTGGGAGGCCGAGGCGGGTAGATCACGAGGTCAAGAGATCGAGACCATCCTGGTCAACATGGTGAAACCCCGTCTCTACTAAAAATACAAAAAATTAGCTGGGCATGGTGGCGTGTGCCTTTAATCCCAGCGACTCAGGAGGCTGGGACAGGAGAATTGCCTGAACGCAGGAGGCAGAGGTTGCGGTGAGCCGAGATCGCGCCATTGCACTCCAGCCTGGGTAACAAGAGCTAAACTCCGTCTCAAAAAAAAAAAAAAACTTAGTACCCTGTATACTGCCTTTGTCTCCCACCCCCTGCAATGTCTTTGCCTCTAAGTGCAGGTTTCTGTAATACTGGAGATGTTTAGTAGAATAAGAGAAAATTAAGGCAAACAAGAATTCAAGATGATTTTGTCCAAGTTCTGTCTTCCATAGATAAGAAAGCTGAGTCTCTTGAAGTTTAAATGACTTCCCTGGGCAGTTGTAGCTTGGCTAAAAACTGCTAGAAAGCCAAATCTTGGGAGGTAAAAAGTGTTTTGAATAATGCCTGTGTGGTTGGACGATAGTCTCGATGAGGTTTCTTGCAATGCTGAGTGTGTATAATCAGTTTACTTTCTACTGGGCCTCATTGTCTCTGGTTCTCTTTCAATTTCTGACGCTGTTGGACATGTCCTTCACCTAGCTGAGCATTTGTTTGGAGATACAGTATCCCTGTGTAGTTCACCCTTTTTTGTCCTTCAGGAATTTAATAGTTTGGATATTTGTCCCATTCAGATCTCATGTTGAAATGTGATCGCCAATGTTGGAGGTAGGGCCTAGTGGGAGGTATTTGGTCATGGGGCAAATTCCTCATGAATGGCTTGGTGCCTTCCTCGAGGTAATGAATGAGTTCTTGTTCTATTCGTTTTCATCAGCTCTGATTGTTAAAAACAGACTGGCACTTTCTATCCTCTCTCTTGCTCTCCCTCTCTCTCTATGAGATCTCTACCCGCAGCTCTCCTTCCCCTTCTGCCATGAGTGAAAGCTTCCCAGGGGCTTCACCAGAAGGAGATGTTGGTACCATGCTTTTGGCACAGCCTACAAAATTATGAGCCCAATAAGCCCCTTTTCTTAATTACTCAGTCTCACATGTTTCTTTACAGCAATGCAAAGCAAAAACAGGGAGCCAAAAAAAAAATTTATATATATAAATTCCATATATATATATATATATATATATATATATATATATGGAATAAGAGGGAGTTAGAAATCAACCTGCTGATCAAAAATGAAAACAATCTCTTAAACTTGCTCCATGAAGATAATTTTATTTTATTCCATAGGACTTACTTTTGTGTAAAAACAAACAAACTAGCCATTTCCCTTATGATCAGTTCACAACACACTCTGTTTTAACGGATAATGTATATTTAATGGAGAAAAAAATGTACATTGTCCAAAGGCTTAAAATAGCTTTGCGAGCTGAGAACAGAAAAAAAAAAATCTGGCTTCTCTCACTTTCATCTGATTATTCACCTTTTCATGATAGGGTGGTCTCTCACACGATAGGCCTCTCCATGGGATCCTAAACTTAATAGTATCTGAAACTTTGGGAGTGATTGAAGAAACTGTTGAATTTTAATCCTTCATCTCACCTAAGAAGAAACCAAGCTCCTGAAAGGTCATGTCCAGGGATATACTACAGCTCAGTGGCAGACCTAGGAAGGAATTCAGGAGTCCTAACTTCTAGGCTAGCATTCTTCCCACTGCACCATGCTGTACCGATTTTGAAACTAGGTGGATGATACCAAATACTTCACAGAATTTTGAAATTGCTGTTACAAACATACAGGTATGCTTGGGATTAAAACAGGAGGAGAAAAAGAGCAGAGCTGATTAAAATTGCAGGAAGAATTTAAAATAATTTCAGTAGATATAATATCACCATTAATTTTGCTTGTTCTTCTCAATAATATTAGGAGACCTATCAATGATTAGACAATGCCCCTGCTTCTCTTTGGGCTTTTCTCCAAGACAGGACCATCATCAGGACGATGATGAAAGTACCAAGGTGGTCTTATTTCCCCTTAGTTGCTCTGACATCAATGCACCCATGGAGAGCAAACATGTTGCATCTCTCTTATGTCCTCATTTTACAACTGCCTTTATTTGCTTTCCATCTGAATACATTGCTAATCTGAGAGCAGGAGAGCGCTCCTGAAGAAAACTAATTGGCACAGAGCTGCAATTAATCACACTGCTTGGAGAGGTGTGGTGAACCCAAATGCCCTCTTGAAACGGAAGGCTTAAGTACCAGCAGGACTTTGTGGGGACCAAGCTCACCTGGTTCTGAAGGTGAAGCTAGACCCTGGAGCATGAGGAGTAACGATTAATCTGATATTCCAACAAGGCCACAGCCATCAGAGGGTACATTTCAAGTGAACCCTTAGCCAAGGAATACAGCAGAGGTACAAAACATCTGACCACTCACAAAAGCAAGGATCATAGGAACACATTCTATTCTTTGTTTTCCATCCACCACTAGCTGAACTTTCAGGTTCCCAGTAGTAAAGCTGGTTTTTACATGTAGATTCATTCTCAGATCTCCTGGGTGAGTAGACTTGCAGATTTCAGTCAGAGGGGTGGATGACTCAAGCCCAAAATTCTCTAGGCAAAACATTCACTTACTGGGAGCACTTTGACTGGATGCTTTTTTGAAATGGACAAGTTCACTGGTATAAGAAAGTTGGATTGGAAATTCCGTTACTGGCATTTTCTGCTTTGGCACGGGCTGGAAAACAGCACTTCGTTTGGGGCAGAATATTAAGATTTAGTTCTCTGGTTGGAATCAGTACATGCTGATACGCTGAAAGAAAATCTATAAAAGAGGAGCACATTTTTCAAATATAGATTTAATGGTAAAAAGACAAGTTTCACAGCCACATTCAATTGATTGATATTTATTTTATTCAGATGTTTCAACTGACCCCAGAAAGAAAGATCCTCTCTAAAAGCAAAATAATTACTCTTCAGAGCTAGAAAAGAAAAACTTTTCATAAATGACTCAAAGGCAAGATGACCCATTTCTGATTTATATGAAGATAAAAACCCAGAGTGGGAGAGGAAGAAGAAAAGCGTATCTGAGAATGTTTGAGAATGAAATGCCAAAATCAGACACTTCTATGTTTTGTGAGAAAATCATGGTTTGCTATGATTTTCAGAAAAGTCACCAACAGTTCACTTAACTTGGGTCTGGGTACTCCATTCCCTAGTATATGCTCTGGATTCATGCCTGCCAGTTATGTTTTCAGATTGAAGCACTGTTATGATTATTTTTCAGGGGCTATTAGAGTCCCTACAAGAGAATTACCAAAATAAAGATAGAGATAAGAGATATTCTGGAGGTAGAAGCCAGAAAGTAAATGAAAATTACCTACTTTTCAATTATAAGATTGGGGAAATGACCATTATTTAAAGATAACTATACAAGTTAGCACTGTGTTGTTAAGTAAAGCTTAAATGGGAAAATCAGGATTTGCATAGGAGATAAGATACAGTAAGGGGTGATTATTTGCTCAGAGAAAAGGTTTATAATAAAGTTCATTAAAATAGTAAGTTCTTCCACATCTTTAAACAATGGCTTGATTTCTAAGAATTCAATTCCTATCTAACTATTCAGGAACCTGCCTAGCATAAAAAGTAAGCTACACAGAGCCATACAGGTAAATGTGAATGATCCTGGCTAAGTGTGGCTGCAGTTTTTCTAAGATCATAGAGACATTGCTGGAAGACAATAAGAATGTTAGAGAGTTTAAAAGAAAAAAAAGTTAGAATGAGTTGTAGAGAAAGACAGCAAACTATTTCTAGAAGAAAAAAAAATTCTTCAGGATTTTTTCTTCATAATAAATGGAGGGGTATTTCAGACCAAGATAGAAGTAAGAACATTTTATTAGCCAGAAAACCAGAAAGCAAGGGATTTACACTGTAGAGAAATCTAGGTTATGTTCTAAGAAAAAACATATACATGTAAATATAGATAGATGGTAGAGAGAGAATATTAATATAAACCATTGATTCAAAAAACAAAAATATAACAAATAACAAAATTTTAAACACAGTATAACAGGCATCTACAAAGAATTTACAGTGTTTTAGGAATTATAACTAATCCGGAGATGATTTAAAATACAGGAGAGGACATGTGTAGGTTTATATCATCATATAATTGAGAAATGAGTCATCTTGACTGAGTCAGTTTTTTCCTACTTCTGAAGAGTGATTATTTTACTTTTAGAGAGTATGTTAATCCATCCTCACACTTCTATAAAGATATACCTGAGACTGGGTAATTTATAAAGGGAAAAAGGCATATTTGACTCACAGTTCTGCATGGCTGGGGAGGCCTCAGGAAACTTATATTTATGGTGGAAGGTAAGGGGAAAGCAAAGGCCTTCACATGGCAGCAGTAAAGAAGGGAATTGCATAGCACAGTGGGAAGAGCCCCTTATAAAACCATCAGATCTTGTGAGAACTCACCCACTACCACAAGAATAGTGTGGGGGAACCACCCCATGATCCAATCACCTTCCCTAAGGTCCCTCCCACAATACACAGGGACTACAATTCAGATTATAATTCAGGAAGAGATTTGGGTGGGGACAGAGAGCAAGAAATTATCAGATTGGATCTTTCTTCCTGGGGCCAACTGAAACATTTGAATAAAATAAATATCAGTTTATAAATATACACAAATATATGTGTATATGTATGTGTGTGTGTGTGTGTGTGTGTGTATACATACATATATATATATATATATATATATATATATATATGGAGAGAGAGAGAGAGTCTTCCTTCTGTATACATCGAGGGGATTGATTCTAGGAACTCCTGTGGATACCAAAATCTGGAGATGCTCAAGTCCCTTATATGAAATGGCACAGTATTTGCATATAATACGTACACATCCTCCCATGTACTTCATTTTTTTGAGATGGAGTCTCACTCTGTCATCCAGTTTGAAGTGTATTAATGCAATCTCGGCTCACTGCAACCTCCGCCTCCCTGATTGAAGTGATTCTCATGCCTCAGCCTCCCGAGTAGTTGGGATTACAGGCGTGTGCCACCAAACCTGAGTAATTTTTTTTTTCTTTTAGTAGAGATGGAGTTTCATCATGTTGGCCAGTCTGGTCTCGAACTCCTGACCTCAGGTGATCCCCCTGCCTCAACTTCCCAAAGTGCTGGGATTACAGGCATGAGCCCCTTCACCCAGCCCTCTCCCATGTACTTTAAATCATCTCTAGATTTATTATAATACCTAAAACAATGTAACTGCTATGTAAATGGCTGTTATACTGTGTTTTAAAATTCACATTTTTTTGTTGTTATATTGTTACTTTGTTTGGTTGGTTTTTGAATCCATGGTTGGTTGATTCTGTGGATGCGGAACCTGTGAATATACATACAGAGGACTGATTGTATATATTAAATCTTACATCGTATTAGGCATATGAGAATGACAGGTGGGCAGGCTTAGGCAACTGAATTAGAAATTTCATGGTAAAATGTAAGGTTCAGTTCAGAGAGCATACCATCAGCCCCATAATAAACACAGTTTATTTTCATACCTTTCTCTAGAAGCAAGACATTGGGTGTCCTATCAAAGATTCTCTCTGGTCACCCTGACATTTTACTCTTTTTTTGTTGTTTTAATTATCAGAAACAGAAGTAGAAAATAATATCAATGACAAAGTCAAAGATGGCTAATGAGGAAGAGTCCTTGTGACTCCACAAAAGTACTTTAGGACCCTGACTTTGCAGAATGAGAGATGTATGACTCAATCAATAAGACAAGATGCCATGAAATACTATAACCTGCCCTGATGGGCTGGGGGGTGCTGTTTCTTAATGGGGAGGAAAATCAGGACCCCCAGGTTCTACTCTCATGTCTCATGTCAACTTAACTTTTGTGACCTTCATTAAACAGATTTGATTACAGATGAATTTGCAAAGTACGCCATAGAACAGAGAATCATAAAGACAATTTGCTGCAAGTCTAAACTCACAAACAGGCCAAGGGCAAAAAGAGACTGAGGTCTAAAGGCAGCAGCAGCAGGGGCTCCTTCCATAACAGAGTCTACAATGGTAAGAATGCAAATACAAGGACATAGTGGAGTATAAAATTGCTTTAAAAAGGCTAACCAGTAAAAGTTTAATGTGCGCTTGTTTACATTTCAGGTGTAGGATAAAAAATTGAAATAAATTTCCTTGTCATTTCACCCTGGTTTCTCACTCAGACTCACCACAATATAGGCTTTCCTCCAACTAGGCTGAGTTCCTATTCTTACTCCCCTGTCAAGCCTGAGTATTAACCAGAATAGGAGCATCTGAGCTGGTTCTAATCCAGCCCTTCTCTGCTGCCCTTCCCCTACCAGGTGCTGGCCAATTATAAGGGCTAGAACTTCTACCATCTATTAAAGACAAATCATGAGATGTGCAAACTGAAAAGTGTAAAATCAGAGTCATCGAAATTATCTGAAAGTGATCCTTGACAATCCACAAGTCATGAGCTTTATGGGTGCTCAGACAATGCCTTTCTCTCCAAACCATAGTTATTCACTTGTTTTCATAGCTAATTTTATTGTCAATCTGCTATACACAGGAGATTGCTTTAAATTCTGTCATGAACATGATATAACCCTCAAAGAATGTCAGACTACTAGGGAATGTATTCAGATATGCAATCAAAAAATCTTTTGGTGCATTAAATGTTTTGAATGGGAAATGAAGGAACCAAGAGAGAATGGGAGGCACCCCTCTCCTCAGTGTGATGAGGGGTGAGAAAGGCTTCCCAGATCGGTGACATCTAATGTGAGGCAACAGGCAAAGGGGTTGGAAGATGAAGCCAGTGGTGATGGTAAACGGCAAGGCTGTTTCAAGCAAGGAAATAGCATGTTCAAAAGCCAGGCACTGCACTGTGACTCACTCCTGTAATCCCAGATTTTTGGGAGGCAGAGGCAGGAGAATCATTTGAGTCCAGGAGTTCTAGACAAGCCTGGACAACATAGTAATACCCTGTAGCTACAAAAAACAAAAACAACACTAAAGCTTGGAAGAAGACAGCAAGGTATAGTTACGTTGCTTTTGGGATTATTTGCCTGTTTGATGTGAATCATCTAGCACTGCCACTATGAGTAGGCACCATCGGATGGAGGTGTGTGTGTGCTCTCATGCATAATCAAGCAGTCCCACACCCCAAAGACAAATGTGAACACACACATTTTCCATATCCGTACACCCTTGTTCAGTATGGACAGCCACCAGATACCTGACAATCTTCCCCCTAACAATGCCCGAGACACTTAACTTCTCACGGCTGACACAGGCTGGGTGAGAACTTTTAAGCACACTTCAAACAGCTCAATTAGATCAAGAGAAAAGCCTCCTAAAGCAGATCCATAGACTTACTGAAAAACATTTTCCTTTTCCTCACAATATTAAAAAAAAAATACCATCGTCTTCTTCCGGACCAGGAGCTAAAATGTTGCGCCAGCTTTTCTGGTGCCTCCCTTTCAGTTTAGCCTGCTTTACTTCTTTTGTTTAAATCTGCCACAATCACAATGTTTGCAAACCCTTCAGTCTAAAGCATTTATGGGGAGAACAGGTTCCTTCTCTGTCAGTCCCAGAAACCATCGCGATTCACTGCTTATTTGTACATTTGACAGTAGCTCCAAGGCAAAAGAAAGGGAGAGAGGGTAAGAGCACCAATGCTAGGCATTACAATCACAGAACAGAACGAAAAGGAAATTTTTAAAAAGATGAGTAAACCCACCACTGGCCTCTTCTTTATTGAGCGCTGCCATAGTTACGAGGCACATGTGGGAAAGACAGGTGAATGTATGGCTTCTAATGCATCGTCCATTACTTAGCACTGTGCAGGAGGCAAGCAGCTCTTCAAGGGGTCATCTGACGGGGCATCATAAATACACTGTGTATTAGGAGAAATGACCAAAGAATGGAGATGAGTATCTGGATGGCTTGGCAAATAAACCGCATGGAACATCTCTACCTCTTTACGCTGCCATTGTGAGCCTTTAGTAATCCATACTTTACGCTTTTCCAGTCCAAAATGTCTGCTTAATAACTTGGATGAAAATATGTTTACTAAGAAAAACAGCAACCACAACACACACTCACAAGTGCTTACTGTGTGCCCTCCCTTATAACTGTCGGAGGTGCTTTTGTTTGTTTTGGCATAAAGCTTGCTTTTAGCTTTTTTTTTACTTTTCTTAATTTTAAGTTCTGGGATACATGTGCTGGACGTGCAGGTTTGTTACATAGGTAAACGTGAGCCATGGTGGTTTCTTGTACTTATCAACCCATCACCTAGGTATTAAGTCCCACATACATTAGCTATGTATCCTGATGCTCTCCCCCCACTCCCTGACTGGCCCCATTGTGTGTTAGTCCCCTCCCTGTGTTCTCATTGTTCAGCTCCCGAGTATAAGTGAGAACATAGTGTGTGGTTTCCATGTGTTCTCTTATTTAGAGTTTACAACAACCCTATAAAGTCAATATTAGTATTCTATTTTATAGACGAGGAACTGAGACAGAGTTTGAATAGCTCAACCAAAGACAGACATCAAGGGCATGACAAGCCACCTAAGTTGGACACCAGGGCCCAAGTTCTTATCTGCCATGTACTATTAAAGTATATAATCAGTGACTTACGACATTAAACATATGATTACTTCCTCTAGAGTGTTTTGTTGTTTTTTAGAAAACTGGTTCTTAGAACATAAAGTCAATAACAATATATGTTAGATTATCAGAAGAGTATGTTAGATTTTGACACGTCAATTGGCTGAGTTAGGCAAATTCCTCACATTTACTACATGGCTTTAGTAGATCAGTCCTTGTCCTTTGTGGGTCAGAAGAGGCTGTTGACCTGAGCTGTAGAATTGCACAACAGAATATTTTGAATTGGGAAACAGTGCAGGGAATGGGCCACATTTCCTGAGTCTGCGGTCCTCCCATTGCACTATTTTCCTGGAAAAGCTGTGAAGTAGCTTAGCGTTTTCTTCTTCCAATCCACTTTTTTCCAACAGCCATCATAATTTTCAGAAATGAAATTTTATCATGTCACCTCTGGTTTAAAAGTCTTCAACAGTCCCTCACTGCACTGAAAATAAAATCCTAAGTGCTCAGGAAAACAATGTCCCGGTTCCTCCACATTGCAGTTTCTGCAAACTACCTGCCCTTTGAGCATTTATATAGGTAGCTTTTCTGACTCCATTTCAACTTTTAGGGAGCTCCGAAGTCTCATTTCTTCCCTAGCAGACCTTGGCATCAACTGCTGAGAGCCAAATGACCTGTCGTGTACTTGAGGGAGAAGAGAAGGAAAACACAGGTGTAGGTAGCTTTTGTTTCAGCTTTGCTCTAGGTATCAGGGGAAGCCTGCTTCAACAAATTTTTATCCTCTCTAGAGGAACATATGATAGTTTTAGGGGTTCTTTAAGAAGTAACTGTCTAAATTGCTGCAAAACAAATGACCACAAAGTAAAGGAGTAGAGAGCAGTAGAAGAGGATGTGTTTTAAATTCAGGCAAAACCAAGTAAGGGACAGCTACCAGCTGTCTTTTGTTCCCTCCAAGGACAAGAACAACAACAACAAAAATACAAAACTCCTGGGAATAAGGCAAGAAAAGTAAACTACAGTGGGCCATATGAGTCAAGATTCTTTAACTTACTACTAATATCATGAGTTAGTATGATTGAAAACGTATGTATTTTAAGATTGGACCTAGCTCCATTTCCAGCCCCACTCTTACCTAACCTCAGTTTCTGCAGGTCTGTGATGAGCATGACAACAGCAGCTTCCAAGACTGTTGTTATGGGTAGATGAGATTGCATACAAAAACAGCTTCTCACGGCCAGGAATAATGTTGGTAGATGCTCAAAAAATGCTCAGCGTCCTGACTCGCCTTTCAAACTTGCTTCATCATAAAATTGAACTGGACACTTGCCAAAAGGCAGATTTCTAGGCATGTCCAGTAGAGAGGCTGATTCAGTACATCTGTTGTGAGGGCCAGGAATCTGTATTTTACTAATGGCCTCTGGCAATTATCATGTTTCAGCAAGTTTAGGAAATAGCGCTCTAACTCATTTGATCAGACCCCATGGACTGGGATCTAGACTGACTGAGACTAAAGAGGTCTATAGAAACCTGTTATGGCTTGAATTCTGTTCCCCCCCAAAAATAAATATGTTGAAGTTCTAATCCACACCACCTCAGAATGGGAAGTTATCTGAATATAGGAAGGTTGCAGATGTCATTTGTCAAGTTAGATGTGATCATACTGGAGTTGAGTGAGACCCTAAGCCACTATAACAAATGTCTTAGAAGAAAGCCGTGTGAAGACGGGGGCGCACAGGGAGAACACCATGTGATGAGGAAGAAAAAGGTTGCAGGTAAGCAACTGCAAGCCAAAAAATGGCCAAAGATTGCTGGGCAAACCACCAGATACTAGGAAGAGGCAAGAAATTATTGCCCTACAGATTGCAGAGGGAACATGGCTCTGCTGACATCTTGATTTGAGACTTCCAGACTCCGTAACTACGAGATAACACATTTTAGTTGTTTTAAGGCATTCATTGTGTGGTAGTTAATTACAGAAGCCCTAGGAAACTAATACATCAAAAACTTCCTGTAACCCCAAATTTATTGCCACACTCCAGTAGATCCTTCATGGTCTTCTGGATTGAGAAGGAGATGTGGATTCTCCCCCTCTTCTGCTGCTGGTTTGGATTTGTTTTTGATTCTCCAAAATCAATTCCATTTCAGTATAATATAGCCATGATACTCCTTTCCCCTTAGCGATTTAAGAATGAACGTACAATTTCATCCTGATGAATGAGGTGTTGTGGACATGAGGGGGGTGTACTGAAAATGGTTTCTTCACATCTAAGGAAATGACATAGAAGAAGAACTGTTGTTGTCCACGGGATGTTATCATTTCAGAATCTGGCATCTGAAACAGCTACAGAAGGTCTTGCAAACAGATTAGCCTGTCTAACAGCATCCTTAGAGCCTATCTCTGAAGATGGCAGAAGGAAGAATCTGGTCAATGGTGGCATCATTGAGCAACCAAATTAACCAAGTGTACAGCTCATTCTTTTTTTGGAATGTTTGCTCCTTAATTTCTCCTCTAGTTTTACATCACTGTTTTTCTTTTAGCTCTGAACTTTTTTGTAGAGTTAGCTAAAAATATGCCTTTCTACCTGCTTTAAAAAAAAAAGATATAGCCTATATTCAACTTTTGACTTAAATTGGTCCTGGCTAATAAATTTATCTTCTGATCTTACCCCAGAAAGTTTTTCTATTGGCTCCTGATAGGCCTGATTTGGGGTCCACTTGAGGATGTCTGGACGATTCTAGATACTTTAGGACTATGGTTCCTATTGACCACCAACCAGGGACATCTCATACTTACTTTTGTCACAAGTTTCTTCAACATTCGGTATTCTTAACAATATAATGTGCTCTATCACTAGTTAGACCTCAGGAATTGGGATTGTTCAACTTATCTACAGTAAATGCAGAAACAAAACCTGCAAAGCTATCAAACGAGCGGTGTTTACGGGGAAAGGGACTTCTTAAAGCCTACTGTGAACTTTGCAATTCCTTTGTTAAGAACTGACCATCCTGTCTTCCCAGAAGCAAATGTTAATATCAGTAACAAGTACAGAAACACTACTGAATCAGAAATTTCTTCGAATATAATAACTGGGTTTTGAGGCATTTACCTGTGCCTCTCTCTGTAATTTAAAGTTGGTGTGGCTAATACTACTTTGCATGTCAATGGCAGTCACAAGTGTGATGTGACATAAATTCACTCTTTGGGCGGGGGTAGGAAATGTCTTAGTGGATAGAAAGGTAAAGAAGAGGATGACACATTAAATAAAGCCTTGTGACTGCTTTTCAGCTTGATTTATATCGTCTACTTCCAAAAAAAATGTATTTGGGGCTACTCGTAGAACCTTTGTAACACATGCTTGTGGTTTCTTGTTGGAGGCAGAAATTCATCATAACACTTTTTCTGACATTCACATCTAACCCTTGTTCACTATGTAGGGAAGAGCTGTGGCCAGCAGCAGTAGTCACCTCATCGCCTGCTCATACAGCATGTAGGCATTTGGTTAAAAACAGGTGGTGGTAAAGGAAGAATCTCATTAATCTCAATTTACCAACCTTTGCATTAGGATTGGCGTAAAGAATGAAACTCTATACAATGTAAGTATTAGGAAGCAAGAATGGAAACAATATAACTAAAATAGTGTATTCATTTTAGTCAGTATAAAATTGATAGGTTACATTTGATTTGGAAATTCTCTTTTTGCAAAAAGAACACTGGTGAGATATGCGTATTATAATTATGCTTACATAGATATTGAATATTTTTCCTAGTCAGGGCACACAGGCCTCAAACATGAATTCTGATTAAGCCAAAGTCTGCTTCTATCTTGCTTCCTCACTCAGTGCAGGAAACATAGCATCATTTTCTTGACTCCTATATATCTGCATACACCTGTAAGTAAATGTCCAGTGGCTCACGGAATAGTACATGATAGAAGCAGAGAACCAATAATTCTCATGAGGTGTCAGAATTGGAAGGGACCTTGAGATGAGCTTAAAAAAAAAAAGTGTTTCTCAAAGTATGGCATGTTGACCGCCTATTGCAATCACTTCGGGAACGTTTTAAAAATCTTTCTTCTCAAAACCTATCGTAAACCTATTACAGTGTTGTGGGGTGAAGGGTTAAGTTACTCTCATTGTTAGCTCAAGTTTGTGTGTAAGGAATGGCCACAGTACAGTTACTTGAGAAGTTATTTTGAAATATACAATCGCCTCCAGCTTCTAAATCCTCATAGATTTCCGAGTTGCCAGTTAAATTGTAGACAGTTCCCTAAGCAATTCTACCTTCTTGGAAACTACTGATGTCCTCTAATGCTTTCATTTTAATGAGGGAAAAATGAAGTCTAGGAAGTTGTGACCCACCTGAAGTCACGTAGCATATGTTACTGGCAGAGCCAGGACTATCACATGTGCTCCTTGACAGGTGTCACACACTGCGGATATCCAAATATATTCCTTTAAAACACCTTTATTATATAAAGTGTCAAACATACAAAAGTAAAAAATGTGATGAACCTCCATGTACTCATCACCCAGATTCCACAAAAATAGTCACAATTCATGGCTGACATTGCCTTGTTATACCTCCAACTGCCTGCCTACCCTGACCCTGATAACTTTGAGGCAACCCAGAATCATATCCATAAATACTTTATCCATAAATATTTGCCTGATTATTTTATTATAGGGCAGAACAAAATATCCTTTTTCTTCTTTGTGCTTTACTTTTTTCATCTAAAAAAACGGAATCATCAACTATCAAACATGTAAAGGGAATTACAGTTTACTTCCTTCTCCCTTATCCTAGAATATTTATAAAGCATATATTAGTTTAATAATCTACTAACTTCATAATTGTCTAATTCCAGTGTAGAAGAAATTGTGGTAATATAGGCTCTGCTATATTGAGAACTAGGGGCAATTTAGGGAGAGGTGAGACTAGATAAATCAAATGTCATACTGTGGGCCAAGTAATAGCCCTTTTTGCAAAAACTGGAACATAATTGGATCACAACAATAAGCCAAGCAGCAGGCAATTAGCTAGAAATTTTTAAAACATGACCCAACTTCTACTTTTATTTAGAAATACTTGGATTGACATGATACTATAGGTGGAGAGATTCTGTAACAAGTCTTAAATTGTGTGTAAAATGCTTAATAAACAAATAGGGAGGGCAAGAAGGAAAGGCAAGAAGGGAGGGAGGGGGTGTCTAGTGCACATCTTACCTCATTCAGTACAAGGAGTTAATTATCATTATGGTAAATTATGCAGTGAATGAATCGAGGTAATCATAGGGCAATCATCTCTCAATTCAATTAACAAGATGTACATTATCTTGCAAAACTCCAAAAGACTTAGAATGCTTTCTGTTATTGCTACTTAGTAGTTAAAACGTTCAGAAACTTTGAGTTTAAAGGGTGGTATTTAACATAATCCCTTGTTCTAACAATGACAGGAATGTCATTCTAAACCAAAAGAAATAATTTCATAAATTTTTCTGTGCGCCACAATATATTGCAAACGGATAAACAAAATAGAACAAAGCACAGTGACCATAATTACCTATTAAGGTCCCCTCTTTTTCATTTTAAGGTAAATAGTGGCTGACAAATGTGTCTAAGGATGTTGTTAGTAGAGAGAAGCCTATGACTTGGTGTTTTACGTATATAAAACATATATAAATGTTTATATACACACATTTACCTATATACAGATATGTACGTATACATACTGTCTCTCTCTCTCTGTGTGTATAATATATACACATTTTGGCCAGTCATGGTGGCTCACACCTGTAATACTAGCATTATGGGAGGCTGAGGTGGGCAGATCACTTGAGGCCAGGAGTTTGAGACCAGCCTGGTCAACATAGCAAAACCCCATCTCTACTAAAAATACAAAAAGTTAGCTGAATGTGGTGGTGCACACCTGTAATCCCAGCTACTCAGGAGGCTGAGGCAGGAGAATCACTGAACCTGGAAGGCGTAGGTTGTAGTAAGCCAAGGTCATGCCGCTGCCTTTCAGCCTGGGTGACAGAGCAAGACTGTGTGTGTGTGTGTGTATGCATATGCATTTCAACTTACAATGACAGGACAAATGTCGGATACATTTCTTAACATGTGTGTGTGTACATTTGTGTGTGTGTGTGTGTGTGTGTGTGTACACACACAGTCTTGCTCTGTGTGTGTGTGTATATATATATATATATACACACACACACACACACACACACATATTCTTGCTCTCTCTATATATATACATATACACACATATACACACATATGCAGACTCATTTCAACTTACAATGACAGGACAAATGTCAGATATATTTCTTAAAATTTTTAAAGGAAGTTAGAATAATGCTGAATTATATTAAATGATACCTTTCATATTGTTGTCAGAAAGCATGCTGTTGATTCTGAATTATTTGTGCTCTGCTTTTGGTTTTAGATTTAGCATGAAACCAAATCCTGTGATTCAAAACATGTCACTGGATCTGTATATTTAAGGAATGAAGGTATCATTTATTTCAACATGTAATAAACTAAATGTCCTGGAGGATAAATGATTTGCCTCAGGTCACAAAGCTAATTATTTGAAGAGTAAGATATTTTTATTTTTTAAGAAGATATGCCAATTAAATCATCCAACAAAGTGTCATCTATTGAGGGATATATAAGAATTAAATATAGTGAATGCTCTCTAACCTTGAGAGGGTTCCAGTCTAATTTGGGAGATAAGACACTGGGACAAGAACTCATTTTCAAAGTGGTGTTAAATTACGTGATGTACATTAGCAATGTTTTAGAACAGAGATAAAAAGAACAGGCATTAGTCAATATGGATGAGGTGACATTTGAGCTTGGTCTTAAGGGATGAAAACATGAGCTTTAGCCTCTAGAAATCTGCAATGTAACACTGGAGAAAGAGGAAATAGATGGGGAAATCATGATCTATGTTTAAAAGCAGAAATAAGGTGTTTATACATGTATAACTAAATCCAGCGGAAAGGCAGTAGAGTTAATCGGCGTCATTGGCAGAGGATAGAACTCTAAAGAGATGAAAGGTTGTAAATTGGGCTGATGGCCAATAGATACATCTATTGTCAGTGTGGAGAAGACAACCACATATTTAAACCACAGTAAGAATAAAGATGAGGAGATACAAAAGTGGCAGGCACATTCACTGAGACAAAGGACAAGTGTTGGTATGTATCCACCGAGACGGCTGAAAAGATGGGCTGAGGCTGCTCTGTGCAGAGCGAGGAAGGCAGACAGCAATGTGAGGCTGTCTCCTGCAGACCCCAGGAGTCCCGGAAAGTTTTGCGGTGGACTGACAAGTTGTGACAGTGTTTGGGAAAGATAACATGTGACAAGGGAGATTGGACCGTGGAGCAGCTAGAGCAGCGTGGCCAGTTGGGAGGCTACTGTTATACTTCAGAAGAGAGATTAGCACCCAAAGTAGGACAGTGGCAAAAGAAAGAAAAGGCGAAGAGAAGAAATATTGGTACTGTCAGTTGACTGGATATAAAGGGGGAGGGAGAGGTTTCAGCTCAGGGGCTGTAGGACAGGGATACACTAACTCAAAGAAAAGGAAGGGTGGCAGTTTTAGTAAAGAAAACAGGAGACTGTTTCATCCAGTGAGTCTGGGGCAGCAGCCAGCATCCTCTGGACTTATCCAGGGGTCAGCTGGAAACTGGAACTCAAGATAGAAGGCAGGTTAAAAAAGGGGTGAAGAGACGGTCGCTCCAAGTGACAGCAGATGGAAAAGGATGCAGAGTGAAGGATAGGTACCTGTGAAGGGCATTAAAGATAGTATTCTTTGAAACAGGTTTATTTGAGAAATAGTGGTAAATAAACATAAGATACATTGAGTTGGGGTTACCCCTGTGAGAACGGCCTTTCCTGTAGCTGGTGGTACCCTCAATAGCATGGGGTCAGCACACTAGGCAAGAGTACCTGGCACCTGATTGCACCATTGGAGGCCTGGGTTCTTTTGTTTGTTTTTGAGACAGTGTCATTCTGTTGCTCAGGCTGGAGGGCAGTGGCGTGATCTCGGCTCACTGCAACCTCCGTCTCCCAAGTTAAGGCAATTCTCCTGCCCCAGCCTCCACAATAGCTGGGGTTACAGGCACCCACCAATATGCCTGGCGCATTGTTGTACTTTTAGTAGAAACAGGGTTTCACCGTGTTGGCCATGCTGGTCTTGAACTCCTGACCTCGGGTCACCCACCCTCCTCAGCCTCCCAAAGTGCTGGGATTATGTGTGAACCACCATGCTGGGTGAGGGCTGGGTTCTAAAGGGCTCTCCCAAATTGTACTTCTCCAATCATTTTCTTGACTTTCTCAGGTCCCTAGTTTCACTTTTATATTCTTCTCCTTCTGTTTTATGTATTCATATTACTGTGTTACCCTCAGGCTGTGACTTTGAATGTTTCTATTCCATCTCTTTGTCACAGAACATACCCTCGAAACACCCATGTGCCTTCATTTCAACCAAACTCCCAGACAATGATAGTTTCAGAATTTCTAAAGAAAAGAGCTTAAGATTTCCAGTGTCCTTGAAATGGGATGGCAGGAGACTTATTTTGAAACCTCAATTTGCATATTCAGATCTGTTTTTATTTACACCGTATGTTATAGTAATAAGACTTTCTAAAAATACCTTTATTTCCACTTTATGTGCTTTTGCTGCTGCTGTTACTTAAGTTGGCCCAAGTATTTTATTCGTTTCCTGTAGCTGCCGTAACAAATTAGCACAAACTGAGGGACTTAAAATGAACGCATTTGGCTGGCAGTGGTGGCTCATGTCTGTAATCACAGCACTTTGAAAGGCCAAGGCAGGCAGATCACCTGGGGTCAGGAGTTGTAGACCAACCTGGCCAACATGGTGAAACCCCGTCTCTACTAAAAATACAAAAATTCACTGGGCATGGTGGTGAGCACATGTAATCCCAGCTACTTGGGAGGCTGAGGCTGGCAAAACATTTGAAGCCAGGAAGCAGAGGTTGCAGTGTGGCAAGATCACGCCACTGTACTCCAGCATAGATGACAATAAAGAGTGAAACCCTATCTCAAAAAAAAAAAAAAAAAAAAGAACACATTTATTTTCTCATAGTTCCAGAGGCCAGAAAGTTGAAATTAGTATCAGTGAGCTGAAACCAAGACATCAGGAGGGCCACATTCTCTCTGAAGGCTCTAAGAGAGAGTCTATTTCTTGTCTCTTTTGGCAACTATCAGCATTCCTTGGCTTGTGGCTGCTTCACTTCAGCATTTGCCTCCATCATCGTGTGTGTGTGTGTGTGTGTGTGTGTGTGTGTGTGTGTGTGTGTATTTGCCTCCATCATCGTGTGTGTGTGTGTGTGTGTGTGTGTTGGGGAAAATGCTCCCTCTGCCTCACTCTTACTCCCTCTTATAAAGACACTTTTGAGGATATTTAGGGCCCACCCAGATAATCCAGGATTATTTCCTCATCTCAAGGTCCTTAACTTAATCACACTTACAAACACCCTTTTTCTAAATAAGGTAAAATATATAGCTCAAGATATTATCCCTGGAAGACATTTTTCAACCTACTGCAGGTGGGCTAATGCAATCTCTCAAGACACGCACGGTGACACTCCCAGCTAGATCCCGCTAGTGGGATCTTGAATGTCAAGATGCTAGTTTACATACAATTTTGATTTAAAGAGGAACTGACCTTTGATATCAATGTTAGTCTAAACCCGCTCATCCCAGTGTCCTTCCAACACTGTTTTGCAATGGTGGATTCTGTATGCAGCCTGCCATTTTGCAAGTAGTCTCGATTTTGAATTAAGTGTTAGAATACTTTTGTAAGAGCACTGCACAATGGGCTGGGCATGGTAGCTCACAATTGTAATCCCAGCATTGAGAGGCCAAGCAGGGAGGACTGCTAGAGTCCAGGAGTTTGAGACCAGCCTGGGCAACATAGGGAGAGCCTAACTTAAAAAATAGAAAACCGCACCATGATGTGACATATGGATTTCATTAATATTATGCCAAGCCTTAGATAATTAATTCCCACTGGTGATACTAGGATGAAATCAGTGTTGCAGGCCGAAAAATACGCAATCTGACAAAGTGGCAGCAATTAGAAAACTGTTAAAATAAAATACCTAATATAAACTCCATGCTGAGACATAGTATCTATGGTAGGAATAACAATATTTATTAGCATAATAGTCATTAATAGTAAACATATATTACTATAGTAAATGTTTTAAATCATTTTACGACACAGAGGAGTCAGTGGCACCAAAGATTTAACAGTGGATAATTCAATAATTACATTAGGTTTGTCAAATTTTCTGTTATTTAGCTGAGATAACTTCAAAATAAAATTAAGATTAGGCTGCAATTAATTATTAGACATATTCCAAGCTATTGCTGGTTAACTGCTGAGTGGTTAAGGAAGCCATCGGCCAACATTTCCTAACACCCAAACCAGAGTGGACAGGCCATGGGCCAATAATTGGGCTCCCACAAGCTCTGGAATGATAAGTTACTATAGTTTTAAGGAGTGAATTAAAAAGTCCAGTTTGGGTTCTGTACTTGGTCTTTTAGGAAAGGAATAATGGTGCAAGTGTAAAACTTTTAAATAAATACAAAAATATTGCAGCTTAGATGTTGTAAACAACTGGAGGCTTTATGTACTTAAGAGGATTAACTGAAACATTTTTTAATCTCATTTTCGAGTCAAAATAATGACTCACTTTAGAGGGCTATGTTGCCAATTTCAAGTATAGTAAGTTGCAACTTCCTGCTCATCTGTGGAGTCAGGCTTTGTAATCAATAACCCTTATTCATACACATCTACGCATAACATCTCTATGCACATAACTGATAGACCTCTGTATTCAGAAGAGGAAGGTCTCAATTATTTTGCTGAAGGCTTAAACCACGTTCAAGCATGGTAGAGCTCCTTGTGCACTTCTACAAGCCTAATAGCAATGTCCAAAAAACACTTGATGGATCAGAAAAATCAAGAAATGTTTAAAATTAATATTTCAAACTATATACCCTGGTAAATCTAGATTGGTTTGGAAACTCACCCTTATAAGTATACATGGAAACTTTGTTGGTAATGTCTACTCAGAAGATAGAGTAAACTGTATCTGATTATTGTACTCTATTATATCCGTAAACTCAATTTCCTTCAGATTATTTTACTTTTTAAATGTGACTAGTAAAAAATAGAAGATAGTGCTGAGTTAGACTGTCAGCAAGGGTATTAATGTGGGTCTCAGACCAATGGAACAAGGCAGGAACCCAATAGCTGAAATCCTGGTCTGATGAGAGGCAAAGATGTTGAGAAACGTCCTAAGTGGTGAAGCCATCAGCAAGTCAACATTTCTCACTGCCCTGGAACAAGATGAATAAGATGAATCCATTGGGAAAAGCCATGGCCCCTCCAAAAAGAAGTAAGGGTGGTCGTTTTGTACATTATTTCACAATATAATATGTGAATTACTAATTATGTGAGACTAATTTTTTTTCCTATAGCAACAGGGAGAGCTACTTAATTTTAAAACATTTTGGAAGGAAGTTTGAACTGGGACAAGGAACTGAGCAAGAAATTCAAAGGAAAACTAGCAACAACTCAAGAGCAGTAGAAAGATTCCTCCACACAGCTCTATTAGATCAGGAGAAAGAATAGAGTCACAGGACTGTATAAGTTCAGGATCCTCACATGAGAAATGTTTGGATGCTTTCTAACCCTGTTCTTTTCTACTCATTTTTCTTCTGCTTACACACTATCATCCTTTAGAGGACAGTGGCTATGTGTGAAGTTTGAAGTTTAATTGCTTTTGAGTTACATGTACACAAATTACCTCCAGGTATTAGGTAATACCCATTTCTTCCTGGTTCCATAACTCACAAGACAGCTGAAGAAATCCTCCTAAAATTTTTCCTTTTTATCAAGTTCAAGCTAATGTCAACCCCAGAAAGTCTGAAGCTTTAAGTCTAATTTTTCAAGGGATGCATCTCTTCAAATATGACTTCCTTCCACAATGTTTTAAAATGGCTTTTTTTCTTTGCTGTGGAAAAAAATTAGTCTTGTGTAACAATTGACAGCTGACAGACTGCATCGTAAAATAATGTACATAATGGCCCACTTTACTACTTTTCCCTGATTGGTGTACAAAGCTACAAAAAAGTATAATAGATTTTACTTTTGCCTTTAAGCCCAAAGTCCTGGATGTGAAGCATCCAAGGTATGAAAAATGCCACATAACAGGATGGAAGAGAACTTTAATAAACTTAATATCCTAGAGCGAGAAGCTACTCTATTAGAAATCGGGTGTTAAATAGGTAGAGTTCAAGAAAGGCTAGGGAGTGAATCCGTTACATTCCCCCCTACCACGTAGTCTTTAAATTGAATAAAATTTTAGCTCTACCTACTAGAATTTTTCCAAACTTCAGACTGACTATTGTTTTGGTACCTAGTAAGTTTAATACAAATTCTTCAACCGAGGCTTTGAAGATGTGTAGCCAGCTTTCTCAAGCCATTGGGGATTTGGTGCAAGCATTTATTCAGAAAGGAATCCACGAGTGGGCAGCCCTGTACTTATAACTGAATTCCAGAATAAGGTATTCTGCAGAGCAAGAGACTATGGGATCTGGACTCATTTCTGCCACTAATTAGCTGGGTGATTTTAGAAATCATTTAACTTCCTCAGGCCTTATTTTTTTTTTTATTAATAGAGAGTGAGAATCTGAATTTTCAAAAAATAATACTCAGCATATTTGCATAGAGATACACCAAAAATAGGGGTTATGAGTAATTTTTATTTCTTGTATTTGCTACTTCCAATAAATCGATGAGAAAAAACAAAAACAAGATAAATAATATACAATTATTAAATGTATTTTTTTATTGCATGGGTAAGATGATGCATCATGTATTTTTCAGGGCTAAAGTCCCAAATATTGAATGTACAAAAAGGAATGTGTATCACGTGAGACTGCTTGGACATCTGCCATCTAATTACCAACCAAGCTGTCTTGTCCTCCCAGCTTGCCTTGACATCTGGATTGTAAATGTCATGACATTTCAGTCATTCAGCATTCCCAAGTTGATACACCCTGCATCCGGCCTTGGTCCCTAAATTTAAAATCCACAGTTTCAAACAGAATTCCAGAGTTTACACAGAATCGGATCCTCTCTTATCCACAGGTGAAAGGAGCTACTTTTCAAAAATAAAAAGGAATATTGATGTGTTGGCTGGATTGGCAAGGAAATGAAGAGCATAAATAAGTCTGTTTAAAAATGCACTAGTTTGGGGGAGGGGCTGACCTTGTCAAACAATATTTTATTGCCTCTAATGGAAGATATTTCATAAAATACTTGGTACCTTCAGTGGCCTCAAGTTAGGGAATCTTGAATAAATGATCTAGAAAATGCTGCGGTACTCTTACTGTACTGAAGCTAGCTAGAGTCATGTTTATCGTTTTAATTAATTGTACCCACTTTGGGACCAGCTTCTGGCACATTATCAGAGCAACCAGGCAAGTGAACGTCCTTGATCCTTGTAGTGGTAGGAATATGTCTGTGCTGAAAATCCCACCAGAGTAAGGATGAAGATAAACTGAGATACTCTCATTGTTCCTACCCTTCTTGCATATTGCAGTAAAAAGGTGATATAATGGTGTCTACCCTTACAGGTTTTTCTTTTTTCTGTGATTATTATTCCATCAAAAAATAACCACAGTTATAAAAAAAAAAAGAACCAACGAACCAAATGTGGGCTTCATATAATATATGGCCCGTTCATTGTGTCAAGATAGAAATCGGTGAATTCAGCATTTTCCTGAGGTTTGAGAAACCGTCTGCTCTCACACCTCTGATCGTGTTAAGTGATACAGAAATGGACCAACTTCATTACTATACACAGTAAAGGTTTTAGCTGCACATTTTCTCTTCTTTGCCTTCAGGAAAAAAATGATACCCCTGATAACCAAAGAACATTATTAAAACTGTTTCCCAAAGAGTTTAATGACAACAAAATTACTTCTTAAGAAAACCACATTGTGAAGCCAGTTATGTCTATTACATTTGACACAGTAAGGTTTTTGTATCGCGGGCTGTTATGTGGCAGGCAGATTTTATTTTTTCTTGTGCAGTTCTTAGGATTCATGGAAGACTGGTATTTAAAACACATTTTAAAATTTGTCATCAGTGCTTTTATGAATACTGAGTGTCACTTCCATCCTCCCTTCACCCCCACCTCCAGTTTTTGCTGCTGCTATTGCCGGAAGAGACATCTGGATTTAATTATTCATTCACTGGATATTTTGCAGTTTTGTCAGAGTAGTAGATTTATGAGAAAGATTTAATTTTATTCAAGGTCAGGACTCCTACATGTAACGCTTATTTAACAGCGTATCTTGCTGATATTAATATCAAAATATAAATTTGAACATTTTCTTTTGAGCCTTAAAGGGTCATTGCTCTTTATGGCATTTTCACCAATTTTCACATTAATACTATATAAATAGTGCTTAAGAGTATATGGGTTCAAATCGATCTCCAAAGTTTATCAGCTTTAGAAAGTGAAAGAAATTTCCTAAGTTTTCTTGTTCATCATCTTTCTCATACATAAGATGGGAACAAGAGAAACGCATTTGTACAGTTATTGTGGGACTTAAGTGAATTAATAAATGTAAAATATTTTAAACAGACCCAAGCTCAAAAGTGCTTAACATATGTAGCCATTATTATGGTGCTATTATGAATGAAAACTCACAAAAGACCCAGTTTTTAATCTAGGCAAGCTTCGTGTTCTGTTACCTTAGATGATTTAAATTCCCACAAGGTCTCTTAATTTATCCTTTCATAAAATAGTCTGCAAATTAAATTTCCTCTTGCCTAACAGGACTGGCCTTACAGCTAAGCAGATGAGATACAAGCCTGAGTGGCACAATTTAGGCCAAGCAGATGGGACTGTTTCCGTGAAACATCCCTTTTTCCTTTCCCTGTTCTCATACTCCTTCTTACTCACATACACATGAACTTATAATTTTCTCTTAAAATAACTAAGTTACCAGATCAAACTTAGGGTAAACGTTGAATTTACTGATTAGTTATTGATGATAATGACCTTAGCTTGACTTAGTGTATCAGACATACAGTGGGACCCCGAGAACATGGTATACAGAATAGATTCATTATGATAAAAAGAGAGGCTATGTCCTTGAGGAATCACCACACTGTCTTCCACAATGGTTGAACTAGTTTACACTCCCATCAACAGTGTAAAAGTGTTCCTATTTCTCCACATCCTCTCCAGCATCTGTTGTTTCTAGATTTTTTAATGATCGCCATTCTAGCTGGCGTGAGATGGTATCTCAATGTAGTTTTGATTTGCATTTCTCTGATGACCAGTGATTATGAGCATTTTTTCATATGTTTGTTGGCCTCATGTATGTCTTCTTTTGTAATAATTTGGTAAAGGGTTCCAAACATCAGGTGTCTCCTGTCCAGCTTTTGATTGTCATCACCAAATGTGTCTTTTCTCTGATTTTGAAGGGAGAAAACACCTTCAGAGGGGATTTTTAAGTGACTATAAAGAAATATCCAATCAAAATATACTATTCCTCTGTCAATTAACCCATGGGAAAATTTCAGGGGAGTTGGAATGGGCTGTTGGTTTATCTACCACCAAATGTTGACAAATAATCTAATGAAAGTTCACATTTTATCTTTCTTCTTCTTCTTCTTCTTTTTAATTTATCACTAGAGAAAGATACTTTATTTTCACAATAAACTCTTCCATCCCGTGGCAAAAAAAAAAAAAAAGAGAGGCTGAGAAACTATGAGCACTGCACAGTGTTCTCCGTGTCTCAGAAAGAATTCCAGTTTACCAGGATACTATGTACCAGAGGCAAAAATGGAGACAGAGAGCAAGAACGGGCACAAAAATAGAAGTAGCATGGCACATTCGTTCACTTGATATTTTTATATCTATAGGTGGAGCTGATTGGGAGGGTGGCAGAGGGAGGAATAAAAGGATGCTATTCAACCAATACCAAATATTGGGACAAAAAAACTATAGAAAAGCCACAGAAGCCGATATACTTTAGAAATCTGGCTGCAATAGGTGAAATCAGATGATCTAAGTAACGGAGGTGGCTAAAAGCAACCAAAGAATAATTTTTTAAAAATCAAAATTCTAATGAAAAGAAGGAAGGGAAAAAAAGGTCATTTGGAGAAGTAAGAAGCTCACTAGTTAGAAATATTTAATGAGTTCAGATTTTCTTAGCTTTCTTAATTAAGAGTTTTATTTGTGCTAAATGGTAGCTTTCCATTTATGGTAGTTCTAATGAATAAGAACATATCTGGAAGGAAGGAATGTTAAATTGGAAAATGTAATGATCAGTCCTTGATGGGCTGTGTGGTTTATAGAATGTTTTATTATTTACCATTTTGCATGATGCTTCTGTGAAATCTTTTAAATAAAATATCTAAGGGAATGCCTGAAACACAAGTAAAATCACAGTTCAGAATAAAGGCAGTTCTTTAAACTTGAGCTCTGTTAAACAATTTATGAGGTATCTCTGTTGTAGCTAACAGGCACTTCGACATTGTTGTAATTTGGGAAATTTCGGGAGAAGCAAATCAGGCAGAAGTAGAACAGTGGCTGTGGCTTGCTCTGTTCATTCGATCTACCCTGCACAGTTGAGTTGAAGAAAACACCACTGTTTTTCTCTATTCTCACCACAGAAACCGCATTCCTTAGCAACCCACACAGCGTCTTCCTGTAGTAGAGAGATTTTCATTCAATACATTTCTGAGTTGTAGGTTTTTCCAAAGGAAACATCATATTAGAACAATAGGGTAGGCACAGAGATGACTTTGCTAATGCCCCCTTTCCTACTGACTCATTTTACAGTAGAGGAAACCGGCTTTCCTTGACAGGGAGAAGAAATATCTGCCCACGGCCAAATAATTGACTGACCGGGTCAGGGCTCTCATTTTGTTCACTGGGAGATGGTTGTTCACTTTACTAAAAAAACTTACAGTAAGTTTTCTTTCAATATTTTCCTGATGAGGTGCATTCAGAAAGATAGAATTTAATAAATGCAAACTATTGAAATAACTCGTTCGAGAACACAGTTTCTGGAATTACATAGTTAATATCTACAACTCATTTTTTTGGTCACAACATACCAGCAGTGTAACAGGCTACAGAGATAAAAACGTAGTCACTGCATAAATCTTCCTTAATTATTATAATGAACTTCTTTCCACAATTCACCTTATAGAGAAAACCCAAATGCCAGACTTGATCCACCAATGTGTCTGGATAACACAATTTATTTCTATCACCATAGTGACCAGCTGAGTTCATTGCCAAGTGTCTCGTGTGAACCAATTCTAATTGGTAGCCTCTATCAAGTGCTTGTCAATTTTTTCCAAATCACAGCACACAGAGAAAACGAGGGAGATGGAGGAGGCCTATGTGGTAGGAGGGGGCTCGCCCAGGGACTATGGTGGCTTCAGGCCGCACTCAGCCAACCCAAAGCCTAAAGCAATTAATTTTCTGCAACCTGGTGTGGCTTACCAGTGTTCCAAAGGCACAGAGTGGGAAGCTGTGGCCTAGATTTTTGGCCCTTTATCAAAAACACTATTCCTTCAGCAGGAACAACAGGAGAAGCCCTTCCCTGTCAAACTCCACATACACTAATCTGGCTTCTTGCTCGGTCCATTACAAACATGTAAATTTATCCCTTGATTCTAAGCTTATCTACCCAGACAGCAACCCCCTTTCTTTTTCAGAAACATGGGTGCTGTTTTTCTCTCTACAACAGAAGTGCTTCTCTGCCTACCTACCACTGTCCAAGCCTAATAACTTGCTTCTGGTTCACGTGGATCAGACCATTGTTTTGCTTGGCCCAGTCAGCCCAATTCCTGCCTCAAAGGAGGTTTATAAGCTTGACTCTTTTGCCAAAATGCTTCTTCGAGCCATGCCCTGCACTCATTTGAATCCAGGATAGGTTCAGCACCTGATGTTTCCAAATAAAAGAAACGGGCTCAAAACACAATTCCCAGCACAGAGCCCATCACTGTGCCTACTGCCTGGCAGAAGCTGAGGAAGAAGGAGGAGCCTAGAGCTGTTAGTTTGACTTTGAAACGGAAAAGGACTACAGAGCTTCCCTCATTCAATTCTCTGATTTAGGAGGCGAGTTACTGGAAATTCAGAGAAGCAAAAAGGAATCTTTACCCAGAATCTCTGTGGAGAGATTGCTTATCACCCCCAAATAGCTAGCTTTCCTTCTTTCTTTCAGAAATAAAACACCCTAACTGGTTTTAAGCCAGGTATACGGTCATCTAACTAGTCACTTCATTTTCTTGCATTTCTAGTAACTTGCTTCTGGTTCACATGGATCCCACCTGTTTGGCAAACAGGTGTGGCCTTACAGGATATAAGCAGCATGCTTTTATTTTCTTCCTCCTTCCACTGATGAGAAAATAGGAAAAACTTGAATCCAAATATGGGAACCACATATTGGGAGTAACACAATATCCCCATTGGCCCTAGACCATTAACTTCTTCATTTTCCCCTAGGGACTAAAAGTAATAAATAAATGTCAACTTTGTTTTCTTTTTTGTTTTTTATGGTTTTTTTTTGTTTTGTTTTGTTTTCTCTCGAGATGGAGTTTTGCTCTTGCTGCCCAAGCTGGAATGCAATGGCATGATCTTGACTCACTGGAAACTCCACCTCCTGGGTTCAAGCGATTCTCCACCTCAGCCTCCCAAGTAGCTGGGATTACAGGCATGCGCCACCATGCCCAGCTATATATATATATATATATAT